>NC_081771.1:1290000-1340000 GCF_963082965.1 Carassius carassius
ACCCTATTACTACTTATAATGATGAATGAAGAATTCTACTTCATCCCACGCCTTCTTCACATCGGGAAGCTTCGTTGGATTTCTGCTTATCTCGTAGATGATCTACACTCGCGCTTTTTTAGTTTCTTCGCTTGAGGAACATTCAGGTTTTCCGGCAACAAATTCCGCCATGTAAATAGCGATCCGCCATGGCGCGAGCGCATCTCACTCTTAAAGGGAATGGGAGATGACACTCTGATTAGTTTATTGAACGTTACGCCCATTACTCATTAAGAGAATAGGGACAACCCATTCCAAAAAATGGACCCCGTCGCACGGACCGTTTTTTCGTCGTTAAAATAGCAAAAGTGGATTTGGACACGCCCTGAGTGCACATGCGCGCTGCGCTTTACACTTTGTGTTTAGATCGTTAAAATAGGGCGCTAAAAGTCTAAAGTTGTCAAATGCAATCACAGTTTTACTTTTTGTGTGTTTTAACTGCTTGGCTGTTCTTGGTAGTTGCTAGAGTGCTGCTATTTAGAATAATTAAAAATCTAACACTGCCAAATACAATCATTATAGTTTAACTTTGTGTGTGTGTGTGTGTGTGTGTGTTTGTGTCTGGAGCCCACACACACACACACACACACACACACACACACAGACAGACTGGAGTTTAATACTTCTCATATGGTATCAGACTGTAAAACACTTTGCGGTTCTAATTGAAATCGTAATTTTTTTTAAGCGTGTGCTGATTTGGACCGAATTCAGCGTAAGAAGTTTCACCGGTCTGTTGTCTGTCTATTAGCATCCAAATGAGTTTGTCTTAACTTGCGAGAACAATGTTTTAGCGACTTGGCTTCTTCAAACTCCATCACGTCTCAAATGTGTGTTTGGCAGCGAGTGTTTGGACGGCTTTTCTCTGGAAACAGCACTTTTGATTTAGACGACGAGCAGATGGTTGTAAGTAGATTGCTTTCATGTTAAGAAATCACTTTCCTTCTTTTGTCTGGCCTGCGAACGGAAGATTATTTTAATGCGGCCTCTTTTTTGTCATTACTGTGTACGGAATGGTGACATAACACCAAATACTCGGGAAAGAAAGAGGATGAGGAACAGGGATTGGTTCAACCGCAAAAACCTGTTGCCAAGCTTACGGTCGAATTGTTAGAGGAACATTTTATAGCTCAGATGTTGCGTTATTTTAAATTGAATGGCTTTCTTACTTGTGTTTCATTGAAACATCAACTTAAAAGTCCCTAATGAGACCCTAATAGGTCTTTCTGTCAGTAGAAACATACTACTGTCTACTGTTGAGATCTCATTTATGATTCTTCTTTCCTGTGGCCATCATTGCATTCAAATTCTGTGCACGTTATTACTCATAAGAAAGTTTGTCTTCATCTCTGTGATTATGTCAACTCAGAAAGATGATTGACAGTCAGAAGGTATTTTCAGTTTGAATCATATGATCGATTCAGCATCACCTTTACAGCTGCGCTGGAGGGTGAGAAGAGAAACCCGCCTCTGATTGGCTATTTTGAGCATTTGAAATGAAAGTAACGTGATTAGCCTCTTTTGTTTTCACTCTGACTGTGAGTTTGACAGCCACAGAAAGAAACGCTGAACCAGGCGAGATAATGTTCACGTGCGCTTGCAAATTCACTGCATGCATGATCATGCCAAAACATGCAATACAGTAAAAACAGTGAAGGGTAGATTACTTACAAGTTGTACTTCGTTACTGATTTCAAATGATATAAAACAAAATTGTAGTTAGTAGCGTAATGCTAATTTAAAGTACTTAATTTTTGTAATCTGATTACATAATCCAGATTACATGTAATCAATTACTACCCAACATTAAAAACCGAATAAGAACACCTTGGCAAATGCATAGCAATGTCCCAGCCAATCCCTAGCAAGTTTTGCATAGTCAATCAGCGCTCATATTTTCACCAGAAAATCTGCTAGCATATTTATATTTTAACATCTGTAAATATTCACAGCAGTTTGATTATTTTCCTTTCTACTCATCCGATCAGCGGCGCTCTGTCTCTCTCTGTCTCTCCCATTTAAACAGGTCATTCATCTTCACATGGCCAAAACAATATGTTGATTGTACAAACAGAGTTATTAACTGGACGGCGTCCAGCCAGAGTATTTTCAATGTAAAAGGCCTTTGAGAACATTGTGTGCTTAAGAGATTTGAGCTGTGATGCAATGACAGAGAGAAATAAAAGCCATCGCTCAGATCGCTTGTTCACGTTAGATTAGTTTTAAGTAGCTAAATGTCTCAGATAAACATCAGCGTTTTATAGAAATAATGCAGACTGTGTGAATGGTTTTTAATTGACTGTAGTTTTCAGACATAACCTCAATCCAAGGGCATCTAGAAATGTGCTTGTGCTTTTGAATGTATATATTCAAAAGAATGTATTTAAAAAAAAAGATTGTATTTGATTTAGTAAGATTTTAGGGGTTTTGTTAGTGTGAGGTTTAACTTGGCAAATTAATTAACTGGTTAACATCAGACGTGAGTTTTTGAATCTCAAAAACATCTGTCCAGTTTTAGTTTTTTTGTGTTACAGAAATTAAATTAGTGAGTGTGGATGGATCAAGCAAAGGTTTATGAAATATAACAGCTATTTTAATGAAGAGTGCAATAAATAGTCAACTCCATTATTTAACCATATTTGAATTAATTTGTGGAATTCTCCAAATTTTCCCACGAAAGCAGCACAGATCCTTGTAATAAGTGTGTGTTACTACAAGGATACACACACACACACACACACACACACACACACAACCAAAAAAACTATTCCCTCTATTTACATAAAGAGACAGAATATGTGAGAGACTAACGAGAAATCTAACGATCACTCCAAAGAGAAATAAAGAAAGACAGAGATGGATCGGTTTCCATCTCGTTTATAATCAATCGCCCTCTTTTATATTATTATGTTTTATGACTCACAGATGGAAAAAACACTGGACAGAACTTCCAGTTATAGGACTAGTTCACCCACTAATGAAGATCCTGTCATCATTTACTCATCAGACACCTTCGCTCTGCTCTCTCCCATGCAATGAAAGCATATACAGACAAAAACATCATAAAAGTATCTTACATTTGAGTCAGAAGAGTTTTTGTAATTATAATTACAGCACAGAAGTCGCAATGACTACTTTTATGATACTTGCGTGGTATTTTTTGGATTTTTGAAGCATGACAGATTTGGTCATTATGAACTGTACAGAAAAAAGCAGAGTGAACGTTCCTTGAAAGTTTTTTAACGCAAAAATAACCGTATGAGTTGGAATGAAATGAGGATTCTTCATGTTTGGCTGAACTGTTCCTGTAAGTATTGGGCTCCACCGCAGGGTTGACATTTATTCTCTTTCTGGTCGAGTTAATTTATCACAACCCTATTGAGAAGCGTTAAGTATTTGGCATGATCGCTTAAACACACACTCTTAGTACTCAGCCACACCACCTAGTATTTTATACTATATATAATTGAACTAAGTACATCCCTACTGTCGACAGCCCAGCACGCAGCGCCTGGAATAGAATCAATCCACCGGTCTTGATGCTTTCAGACCATAATTGCAACTTAATCTCTGGCCCTATGCAATATGCATTGTAATAATATCTAATGGTCTTGTGGTTTACGGAACATTTGCATGAAGCAGCTGGTGCTTTGCTTTTCTCTTTAATGCGGGTTCGGTTTTGTTTGTTTGTTTTTAAACGTACTTTTTCCTTCACTATTGCGTCAACGTTAGCGGTTTTATATGCATTGCATGCTTACATGACCTCTCAGCATTGTTTTAGCTTAATTTATATACTGTAATGTTACAGTATGTGTCCATATTTTGAATAAGCTTTTATTTTTATATTTGTATAGTTTTAGTAATTTCATGCACTTGTCATTTTTGTTAGATTTTTTTTTTTTTTTTTTTGCATTTGGTACTGTTTAGTTTAAATTATTTAAATTATTTGTTATTGCAATATAAATAATTTAATACATTTAATTTTTTATATACTTTTTATCACTATTTTTCATCTACAATTTATTTCAGCTTTGTCAATTAACAAAAACATTTTGTTTATTAAATAATTGTAGTTTTAATTACCAATTCACTAAGTCACATTATTCGGAAGAACAATATGTTAAATGGGTTTTCCTTGCATACTTAAACATGCATAATTTAGTGTGATATATATTAGTGCTGTCAAACAATCGTGATTAATCGCATCCAAATTTTTTTTTTAATATTTACGTATGTATTTGTATGTATTTACATGTATACATTTATATATATTCATATAAATTATATCATATACAAATATATTTAATATTTAAACGTAACATATTTTTCTTAAATATACACATGCAATTAATCATTTGACAGTACTAGAGAGAGAAAGAGAGAGAGAGAGAAAGAGAGAGAAAGATAGAAATGCATATGCAATACATACATATATTTATATACATGTGTGTGTGTGTGTGTGTGTTTTCCCCAGAGATGCATATGCAATGTGATTCAGTAGTTGTGTTAAAGTTGTTTGCATGAGTTTCTGTGTGTCTGCATGTGTTAGTAGCCACATCGCAAGCTAGCTAAGCTAGCAGAAATACACAACATGTCAGCTACTAATGTTTATCCATGAGCTTTTTATTTTAAACTCAACTTCCAGGCAAACAGGTGATTTCACCACAAACATTCTGGTATCTGCTCGATAGAGACATTCAGAAATGCCCTCTCAAGTCACCCACGGGTTACAGTAAAGTTTGTAGTAAAGGGCACATCGATTACGGACACGTGCGGCGGTTAACAGGAAGACATGAGGTGAAGAAAACCCCTGTTGTGTGTCTTAGTTCAGCTGCAGTGATGATGAGAGAGATATAAATGACAGAGAAGGAAAGAAAAGTAGATGACAACATCCCACTGTCCCTTCAGTCCATCTGGGCGATTAGCGGCTCAGTCATCGCGGCCGGCCCAATTCTGATGAGGGACATTCTCACCGCGCTAAATACAGCGCTCTGGATTTACTTGACAGCATATTGTTAGTCATACAGCGCTTTCTGATTTACAGTGATGTGCAGATTCGTTCAGCGCTTGAATCACTTCATGTGTAGGTTTGCTTGTGTTTTGAAGACTGGCTGAGAGAAAATGATTGGCATAAATATTAGTGTGAGGAAAGATTTTACACCAAGCTTGTTGATTTTTAGCAATGCATTTAGAAGAGATCGAATATGTTATGTTACTGCGATATGTTACTGATTACAAATGACATGATGAAAATTGTTGTTAGTAATGTTCTGACTCCACAAAGAATACTGTGGGATTATCTTGTACGTTTACCATTTTTACTATTTTGTTAATGAGCCTGATGCCATTTTTCATCATCTTCTTGTAATATTTCCTTTGGGTTATTTGATAGACAGCAGTGTGCACTAAAAGTACACTACTCTAGTTTAACATGTCTGTGTGTGTCTGGCACACTATCTTGTGTGAATCATTAGATGTTGGATTGCTCTGATTCCCAAAACCTAGACTGCCAAAACTCGTGCCGGGAGCGTTTCCTCAAACAAGCCTCACACACAGAGCGGGACAGAGGAGATCACACACACACACACACACACATACACACTGATACATGTACACGCAGTGGGAAGAGGCCAGAATGACTGACTGAAATCAGTTCATATGTCATTATTCCTGCTGAGCATGATATGTTATTAGTGGCGTTTAAGTCAATCATCACTAGTACTAGTGCTGACAGTCGTGTGATCAAACCCTGACAACAAATATTACAGTTCAGACAAACATTTTACACTTGATGGATAATAAAACAGCTGGAAAAACCCATAGTCGCAGACTGGAGGAGGGGGATGAGACCAACATCCAGCCTAGTATCATTTTAGTGAGGGAAAACACCACAGAAATCCTGTTTGTTATTGCTGATGTTTTGATTAGTGATGTCGAGTCCTGTGGTTTGTGTCTCTTGTTCCTCTGAGACTCTTCTAAGCCTGGCCCGTTGTCCTCTGTTTTTCTCTCCTGTCTGTCTCCTCTTTTCTCCATCTCTCAGAGCAGATACGGTGTAGGAGGTGTTAGGCTGTACAGCGCTTTCCCCGTGAGGCACAACCCTGAGGAGAAAAGACTGCCCTCTTCAGGGGTGAGACCCGACGCTCTTACCTTCTTCAGCTCTGATCCAAGCAGCTAGCAGACCAGAAACATACATGCTAGCATCACTGCTATAGCGTGCACTGGCAATGCAACATGTGCTAGTTGTAAAATACTGTTTGCATACTTAGGAAAATAACTATAATGACATCCAAAAAGTTAAATAACCCTTCTAAGGGTTTTACATGACAACAGTGTACAACGTATGTTTTACATGACATCGTTTTTGAAAAGTTTTGCATACAGGCAACATCGCTGTAAAAAAGACTCCGCAAACGTGACTGAAACACTATGTTATGTATGCCATGCCAGTAGTTGGCGCTGTGACTTTGTATAAAAACCTGTAGACTAAATGCACAATAAGCATGTGCATGACCTCACCGTTTTCACAAATTTGCATTTTTGTATTTAGCATTGAGACTATGAAGCTAGCATTTTCAAAAACGTACACTTTGACACGTACACATTTTCAAAAGTTTGCATCTTCAGGCCCCCAAAATGCCGTTGTTGTTTAAATGTTTCTAATTAATTATATATATATACATTTGCACTTATATATTGTTGCTCTTTTGTTAGTATTGACTGCTTTTTTTTCTTGTCCTCATTTGTAAGTCGCTTTGGATAAAAACGTATGCTAAATGACTAAATGTAAATGAATGGCCAAAACGCATTAAAAAAATTCTGTTTTTAGTCAAAATATGTCATGTTAACACTAATTACAATCCACACCACAACTATAACGATGACTAAAGACTAAAAATATAGTAGGAATTTCGATGGGATTTATTTCTGTCCAGCAGATGAATAAGAAAAACACTGACAGCCAATCAGAATCCGCCATACTTCAAAGAGTACAAACATTTAAAGTGACAGATGAAAAAACTCCAGTGCATGGGTTTAATAAACAGAACAGAAGTTATCGTTTTTTGTGTCAATGAGCCTTAAGTCTTTAGCATCCTAATTGAAATGAAACATCACTAGTAATTGGCTTGTAATATTCTGCCTAGTCAACAACTCAAACAAACAGCGATTCAAGTCGAGAGTTGTACATAAACTAATGATACAATGCTTCAGAATCTGAGTAGAATAATCAGTTTTGATGAAACTGTGAAGTGGATTATTAGTTGTTTTTAAACTATAAAAGTATTTATAATCAGCACTGGTTTGCTAATGGTGCTCTGTTAGCAGCACACTAGGTTTGGATCAGGGCTTTCTCTAGCGCCCCCTGTTGTCTGAGCATGACTCTGTCTGTCTGTTTGTCTGTCTTTGGTGGTTTTGTGGTTCTCTGAGGATCACATGATGAACCAAGAGTCCCTAAACATCCCCATAGGGCCACACTTCACACCCACCATAACCTCCCACCCACACACACAATACAAGGTGAACTCCAAGTTTGAGCCAAAACCGAACAGTCAGGAGTAACTTCTTTGTGACAGACTCAGATGGTAAAACCACGACACTGAATGATTACCATATTCATATCATGGTACTTTTTTTGGTGCAATTTTATGTTAGTGTTGTAATATTTTATTATTTAAAATATTTTAATATTTCAGTAACAGTAAGTAATAAATAAATAAACGTTTATACAATGGTTTTTAGACGGTGATGTATGGTGATACTTTTGTACTATTTGCATTTTTACTTTTTCCATTTAATTTGGATGTTTTGGATATGCTATTTATCTTCGTGCTGACATAGTTTAAGTTTTTATAGTTATATTTAATTTTCTGTTATGTAATTTTAAATATTTTAATATTTTAGTAATAATAAGCACTAAGCACTAATAAATAAATAAAAATATGTAAAAACCAAATGGTTTTTGAGCATGTATGATAATACTACAGTACTTATTTTTGGTACAAGCATTTATTAGTGAATAAAATGTAATTTGGATATTTTCATTGCTATTTTTCTTTGCATTTGCATTTTTTTTTTGTATTTTTGCTATTTGAATATATTTCAAATATTGTAATATTTTAGTAATAATACACACCAAAAGATCATAAAATGTATAGTTATACTATGTCAATTTATTTATTTTTAGTGAATAGTTGCTATTTTTCTTTACATTAAACCTCATTCATGACTCATACATGTGCAGATTGATATCTGTGTGTTAATGAAACCAAACATCATAATTTACAACAACAACAACAAAAAGTATTAAAAAAAAATATGTTTCAAATGATATTACTAGAACAACATATGTATTATAGTGCATGTGTTGAATGCAGTGTAGTATTTGGGATGCACGTGAACATACAGTCATTTTAGTATCACCTTTAGATGGCAGGCATGGTTTTTATCATGTTCACATGTGGTGCAAATGCTGCAAATGTTCACACACAATCACCCTCAAGAGTGACTCACTATCAAAAGTGAGCACATTTGACTCAGAATTACCTAAGTTTCCTTTTTCACTTTCCGTTACTTGAAAGGACATAAGTATTTAACAAAGTAAAACACGTCTGACTCACTGGAAAAACTCGAACCGTGCGCGCCCGCCGCTTTTGTTTTCAATTGATCTACTCGGCACATTAACTGAAAATGTGAAACTATGGAAATAAAATTTGTTCCAAAACATGATGAATCCTCTGCTGCAGGAGCTTTTGGTTTGGAATGATCTTCTCCTCGTCCTGCTTTGACTGAATACCGTTGTGTGCTATATTGTGGCCGGCTTCTTTTTAATTAGAAACGAGATTGTATTGATGTTCCAGAAACTGGCATCGTAAATCATTTATCAGTGCTGGAGAGCTAACAAAGCAGCTCACGCTGACCGGTCCTTCCTCATCCTATCCATTATCAGGGTTCCCACGGCCAACCTGCAAATAATGTTTAAATGTTGATAGGGTTTTTCCAGGCTTTAAAGATGCTATACGTGACCCTGGACCACAAAACCAATCATAAGGGTCAATTTTTTGTTAAATTGAGATTTATACATCATTTGAAAGCTGAGTAAATCATATTTCCATTGATGTGTGGTTTGTTCGTATCGGACAATATTTGGTCGAAATACAAGTATTTGAAAATCTGGAATCTAAGAGTGCAAAAAAAATAAAAATAAATCTTCTTTGAAGTTGTTCAAATGAATTCTTAGCAATGCATATTACGTTTTGATTTACGGTAGGACATTTACTTAATAGCTTCATGGAACATGATCTTTACTTATACATAATGATTTGTGGCATAAGATAAAAATTGAATGACTGCATCATAAAAATCTAGAAAGTTTTGTGTATAAATATTCAAACTTGTATTTGGTGAGGCGTTGTGTATTTCATAATTTTTTATTTCGATTTTTTTTGTGTTGTTTTCAGCCAAAATATCAAACAATTCTTAAATCAAGAAGGATTTTCTAGACATGTAAAAATTGAAACGTAATAATTGTATCTCGGCCAAATATTGTCCGATCCGAACAAATCCATACTTCAATGGAAAGCTTATATATTCAGCTTTCAGATGATGTTTAATGTAAAGATCTAAATTTCAGAAAATTTACCCTTATGACACGTATTGCATCTTTCAAACCTGGATAAACCCTATCAACATTTTAAAATTCCTTGTTAAAAGACAAAATTAAGTGAGTTTTTAAAATAATCTGCCATTATTTCAAGCAGAAAACCAGATTTGTTTTTCTTACCCGATTGGCAGATTATTCAAATCCTTCTTGATTTTTTTTTTTTTTTTGCAGTGAGTTAGTTAAAGTTTTCTCACAGGAGTCTCGACACGCACATAAATAAAACTGAGAAATGTGATATTTTTACAATGCCCGGAGTTCTGAGGAACGATCTAAAAAAAGACAGAGGGGGGAAAAAATGATCCGGATGCGTACATGCATTTACATATGAATGGTTTAAAATTATCTGCCTTTTATCAAGCGTCTCCTCAGCCGCCTTTTAAGAAGTCTAACCAAACCATGGCATGAAGGTTGAGCTCAGAACAACCACTTTAACAGCTCAGAGAGGAAACGTGCCGTTTCTCCTCGACCCGTGCGTCAGGTGTTGTGGTGAGGGGAGGGGAACGAGGTTTTAGGCCTTTGTTCGGTATCTTTACATCTCAACACACAGGGTTCAGTTAAAAGTTGGTTCAGTTAAACATCCGCTCACCCCCCCCGCACACACACACACACACCTTTCAGCTTCCTCTGGAGGTGATGAACACACACACACACACACACACACAGATATTTTCAGAGAGTTTATTGCATTAAAACCGACAGGCTTCTCTCTCTCACCGTGAGTCTCTTTCCCTTCTTCCTTCACATGGTGCCAGAAGAGAAAGTTATTGCTCTGGAGTTTAAGTATCAGCTTGGTCTCAGATATTTCTCCTAAAAGAGATCGTTTGATGAGAAATGTTTGAGTTCCTTTTGATTTGTATCTGAGCACAGTTTGAGACGTTGTCGAGATCTCTCGGGATAAACATCTTATCGCTGTTGCTCATTCGTAGCTCAGTTATGTCTGTAAAATGTTTTTATTTATCCAGTAGTTGTCAGCCAGTAATAATATAGAGCTATAAAATGATTGCTAAGCAGCTCAGATCATTTGATGAGAAACTTTCGAGTTCCTTTTTGATTGATTGATGATGTCTGAGAACAGTTTGAGACATTTGTGAGACAAAGTCATTGTTTTTTTTGTAATTGTTCAGGAGAAACTTCTGTTTTTCTGAATTGAATCTCATCGCCGTTGAGATGCTCATCCCAAAACTATTATTTCGATTTTAAATCTGTGGTATCTGAGCACAGATCTCTTCTCTTTCTCTTTTGAGAAAATTGTAACATAACTTTTTTAAAACAAACATAGCAAGCGTCTGTTTTTCTGGAGTTGAATTTAACTCTTTTGCTCAAACAAAGCTCGGTTATGTCTCAATTTCATCTCATCTAAAATTTCTAGGAGAAATAAACACAAATGAGTCACTAGCTGTCATCCAGCGATAATACAGAGCTATACAATTCATTTGGAGCATCTCAGATCATCTGATGAGAAATGTTTGACTTTTAATTGCAGATTTTTTGGAATTCAGGCAAATCTGAGCACAATTTAAGACATTGCTGAGTTGGTTTCTCATGTTTTCTGTATATGCTCTTCATTAAATCTCGTCACTGCTTAGAAGAAACAATTACGATTTATGATTTTTCCCACAGCTCAGTTGTCTCAATTTTGTCTCAGATATATAATATAAAACGTACATCGTCATTCATTAAGATAACACATCTATAAAATGAATGATTGTACCAGCTCAGATCATTCGATGAGAAATGATTGAACTCATATTGAGATTTTTGACTTTCGACTGCAGACTTTTGGTTTATATCAACATATCTGAAGCACTTGAGATATGAATGAGTTTTCTTCTCTGTGTTTTCCATCATTTGCTTCTATTTGATCTGTTAACATTAAACACAGCGAGGCGTCGACACTAAACCATCTGAAGACGACAGGATTAGACAAATGAGATCTCAAATTTCCCTCCTCTGCTAAATATGCGTTAATGCAGTGTTTTGATGTTTAATCCATTTCTCAATTGATGCCAATTTGTGCTTCTCATCTCTGTAATCCTGACTATAATCTCATGTGATACGGATTTATGGGCATCCTAAAAAAACAATAAACTGCTTTCAGTAGACGATCGCCGAATAAAACTATGCATCTGCTTTTAATAAATACTTTAAAGACAATATATCTACAATTCATTAGTGCATTTTATTGTATTGTTTAGTAATAGTTTAAATATTTTCAACATTCTAGAACTTTTATGAACATACATGTGTTCACTTCTGCTGATGTAACCAAAGCCATAAAAATAATATTAACAAATAATAATATCACAGTTTAATGTTTTTCTAGTCCATCGCAAGATTCAAATTCAAAAAATAGAATGTTTAGAATCTTTGTGCATGTTATTTTGTGTCTTCTTTAAAACATTTGGCTTTCTCGTGGATAGTAGATATTAAAGTGTAATATTTAAGAGAATATGAATAATTTCTGAATCCCTCTTGGCTTTGGGTTAAATTACAATGATTGAAAAAAGAGATGCACATTTGTTAATGAAAAAAAGTACAAAATTCTGCTATTATAAATAAATAAATGTGTGTGTGTGTGTGATCAAATATTACAAATATATTGTTTATTGATTTATTTGATAATAGTGTAATACTTTTGTTAGGAGTCCCTGTATCTGAGCTTTCTCTCCTAAAACAAGGTTTTAAGGTGTGTTTTTTAGTTTTTTGTAATAAGGCTGTGTGTTTGCTATTTAAATTGGCAGCACAACATGTGTTTCTGATACTTGAGCTTGAAATAAGACTGAAATAAAGCCTCATAATAACAGCCACAGCTGGAGATCGTGAATTGTTGTGAGACTTGCATATGATTAGCCAATCAGAGAAGACGGAGGGCGTGGCCCGATGTGTTATTTTTGATAAATCTGCAGTGAAGTGCATTGAAATACATGTGTGTCCCTGGAGCACAAAAGCAGTCTTGAGTCTCTGGGGTATATTTGTAGCAAGAGCCAAAAATACATTGTGATTGATTTTTCTTTTATTGCAAAAATCATTAGGATATTAAGTAAAGATCATGTTCCATGAAGATAATTAGTACATTTCCTACCGTAAATATAGGCTATCAAAACTTCATTTTTGATTAGTAATATGCATTGCTAAGAACTTCATTTGAACAATTTTAAAGATGATTTTCTCAATATTTAGATTTTTTTGCATCCTCAGATTCCAGATTTTCAAATAGTTGCATCTCAGACAAATATTGTCCGATCATAACGAACCATACAGCAATGGAAAGATTATATGATGCACAGATCTCATTGAAAAATTGATGCTTATGACTGGTTTTGTGCTCCAGGGTCACATTGATATTTTTCTGTGTATTAGTTTGTTTTTATGATAAATTGGTTGAGGAGGTTTTAACACGGTCCGTTCCCTAACCCTGGAATAATCACTGTCTTTTTTTATTTAAAATACATTTAATTCGTGGTCCATCTATGAGTCAAGTGTTTGTTATTAATGTTTTACTTTATCTGAAAGTCTAAACACATCCAATTATCATAATTTAGTGACACACACTCACAGTAATTGTGTTGTGCTGCATATATGTTTGTGTTTTCGTGTAATCATCAGATCCGTCGTCCATTTGTCTCGTCTGTACGTTTAGTTCGTCCTCATTTGTGAGAAACACTCTGCCGCAAAAGCTGACATATTCCCTCTCTCTGTTTTTCCTTTCTTTCTCCCCCTTGCTTCCTCGCTGCCTGATTTGGAAAGACTCGCATAGTCAATTACGCTGGAGTTTGAGAGATGGAGTGCGCTGGGGTTGCCATATTTTTGTATGATATTAATATTTCATAAGTGCCATTCTCAGCTGAATATCTAAGAGAGAGCGCCTATTAGATTCGGCTCTGCCAGAATATTATTCATTCTCCGGCGAGGAGACGAGCACCGCTGGCTGCAGTCATTACCGCCGCTGTTCTGGCAACAACTGGATTGTTTGAATAGTTCGGTCCAAGTTGGCCTGGACTGTGCTGCTTGTTGCCAGATTACAGTAACTGAGACGGAACCAAAGGTCAGAACCAAAGCAAACTGACATGTGAATTGGACTCTAGTGAACTAGATTGAATTGCATGGAAGCAAAGTGTGTTTAGCGGTTTAATTAAGCACCAGAGGTCATGCAAACATCATTGGTGTGTGTGTTAACGGTATCGACCAATCAGCATCCAGAATGATTGATTAATTCTGATTGGATGAGCTGCATTTGAGAGCTAATGCATATTCTACACCAGTGCACAAGCAGCCACAATTCGACTAATATAATATATACTATATGGCTTTTTCAGTTCATATTTTAGCTATTAATTGGACTTTTTATCATATTACTGTTTCTGCTGTTTTGTAAAAGCAATAAGCCACTCATAATTGTGCATGTATATTTACTTTATTATCATGGTTGTTTGCATCGCTTATTGCTTCTTTTGCATCAAGTTTAAAAAGTTACAAATATAGTAGGGTTCAAAAGTTCAAGGCTGCTTGTGAAATATGCTTCCATTTTCCATTTAAATGTAAATTTTTAATCGCAGATTATTCTAACAGCAGTCTAAGTAAAAAGTTGAACTAATAAATGCATTTGAGCTTCATGAACAAAACCTGGTGATAATGTTCAGCGTAATCTGAGATGCTTTTCCAAAGAGCATCATTTAATATTTATAATATATGGCATGTATTAAAATATTAATTTTTATATTTATATTTTTCAAAGTCATAAAACTATATAAACTCACTTACATTTGATTAATAATACATAATTGATATTGATTATTATATTATTATATTATATTATATTGATTATTATACATTGATATTTAATATTTACAATTTATGGTATTTTTTCATAAAGATAAAAATGTACAGCATTTATATTTCTAAAATAAAATATTTTCAGAATCCAAAATCGGTTTATTTCTTATAGGTTTAAAATTACTCGGTTACTTGCATTTGATCAATCACATAAAAATAATGCAGAATATTTTAATATATGATATTTATCATGTATAGTATGTATTTATTCTTATAAAAAATGATCCTATTTATTTTTCTATAAAATGTAAATAATTAAAAAATCCTAAAACTGATAAGTTTAAATTTAAGTTTAATTTAAAGTCTAAGTTTATTTTCAGATTCCAAAATCTGTTTATTTCTTAAAGGTTTAAAATAACTCTAGTTACTTGCATTTTATTAGTCACACAAACATAATGCAGAATCTTTTCATATTTAACATTTATAATTTATAGCATATGCTTATAAAACCTAATAATGTAAATAGTTATACTATATTTATACTTCTCATTATCCTAAACATTTTAGGATTTATTTGCAGGTTTAAATTAACAAAAGCTCATATTTTCAGTGTGCTCTCAGACTTTTGCATCCACTTTATAGTGGTCACTATAATCTTATATTCAGATTTCTATGGTGCAAACATACGTTGTCTAGCACACACACACACACACACACACACGCACACACTGACTTCACAAAACCCAGCCGTTTTAAAGAAATCTGGAGCTTTTTTCTAAAATTCAGATGCAAAAGAGTCTGCTTCTCTCTGCCATCTTTCTATTAGTGCACTGTAAATATTACATGAGCTTTGGATATTACTGGCTTCGGCATACATGCATTTGTGTGTGTGTGTGTGTGTGACCATATTATTTTATTGCAGCATTCCTTGTTTATTGCTACAGCACATGACCTACTTCCAGCCTTCCGTACTCAGCTCGAATCTCTCCGACGTGCCTTTCATCTCAACAGCCGTCCCCGCAGAACAATTACACGGCAAAAGGGGCCCAAATGAAGATGTTTGTACTAAATAGCACGTGTGTAATTAAGCACTAATGAGCTCTTGTCACTGTGGAATGTGCAATTAGATGGGTAATGGAAAAGCCTGGCGTGGCAGACGTGCCGAGAGAGAAAGAGAGAGATAGGAGATGGACGAATTCTAGTCATACCAGTCCTGTAGTATGTATACTGTGCACAGCGCTCTGCATGCATTGGGTGACATTTGTCAAAATGTGCAATATGCATTAGAACTGTAAACCACATGCGATGCACTTTCCGTTTGCAGACGTGAAATCAATCACAATCGCTGTGTGAAAATGTTTGATGAGAATGAAAAGCATATTCGTGTTTGCATTGTTTTTTGTGTGTAATGTATACTATTCTAACATGCTATTTAAAAGATAGTTCATACTAAGTACATACTGTGCAGTATGGAAACACCGGAGATGAAACGCAGACACAGGTCATTTGAGGGCTGTTTTAGTAGAAGCCACATGAAAACAGAATTAATGTTTTATTGAATCTCTGAATGTTTTTAAATGTATGCTTACATTCAGAGATGTTTGTAGTTGTGTCTCTTTCTAAAGGAACTGGCCTTGAACGGAAAGGTGTAATATAATATGATCTGTATAAACAGAGTTAATGATCGTCTGTGAAACGCTTTATAGACTCTTACATCAGGATACACACACACACACACACACACACACACACGTTTCCATGTTTAATGGGGACATTCCATAGGCGTAATGGGTTTTATACTTTACAAACTGTTTTCTATCACCCTACACCAACACTAACCTAAAATTTCTGCATTTTTAGATTTTCATAAAAATTAATTCTGTTTGATGTATACGCTTGTTTCCTCATGGGGACCTAAAAATGTCAAATTTTATTGGTATTACTATACTTGTGGGGACAATTGGTCGCCATAACGTGATAAATACCAGGTACACACTAAAACACACACACACACACACACTGCATTTACGTGATAAAAAATAAATTGTAAAATATTTTTACAGTTTAAATAACTGTTTTCTGTGTGAATCTCTGTTAAAGTGTAATTTATTTCTGTGATGCTCCGCTGTATTTTCAGCATCATTCCTCCAGTCTTCAGTGTCACATGATCTTCAGAAATCATGAAAATATGATGATTTACTGCTCAAGAAACATTTCTGATTATTATCAATGTTGAAATTGTGTGACATTTTATTTTTCAAGATTCACAGATTAATAGTAAGTTCACAAGAACAGCATTTAATTGTAATAGAAATATTTTGTTATATTTGAAATGACTTGACTGTCACTTCTGATAAATTCCTTGCCAAATTAAAGTATTTATTTCTTTAAAATAAATCATAATGACCCCAAATGTTTAAACTCTATATTGTGTACATTTCTGTGCACACGTGTCTGAATGTAAAATAATCTGCAGATAAGGGGGAAATCTTTTAATCTTCCATTATAACTTCACACCACCCCCACACACTCTCTCTCTCTCTCTCTCACACACACACACACACACACACACACACACACACACACACACACACTCATATCCATATAATATGCATGTGGGGGAGGGAGGTCTTCACATTGGAAATGCTCTACGACCCCCATCAGCTGTTTGACGGCTTTGTCATTATATGCCAGTGTAATAACACATTTTCTGAGAGGAGAGTGTGTGTGTGTGTGTGTGTGTGTGTGTGCATGCATGTGTGTGTGTGTCTCTGAATGTGCGTGTGTGTGTGTGTGTGTGTGTGTGTGTGTGTGTGTGTGTGTGTGTGTGTGTGTGTGTGTGTGTGTGTGTGTGTGTGTGCATGCATGTGTGTGTGTGTGTCTCTGAATGTGCGTGTGCGTTTGTGTGTGTGTGTGTGTGTGTCTCTGAATGTGCATGTGCGTTTGTGTGTGTGTGTGTGTGTGTGTGTGTGTGTGTGCATGCATGTGTGTGTCTCTGAATGTGCGTTTGTGTGTGTGTATGCATGCATGTGTGTCTCTGAATGTGCATGTGCGTTTGTGTGTGTGTGTGTGTATGTGTGAGAGAGAGATGAGGATGCACAGAAAGAGAAAAACTCTCATTCTCTCTGCATGTGTGTGTGTGTGTGTGTCGCTGCACATGCTCTGATCCATATATGAAGAATGTACAGCAGGCGATACACTAAATGCATGTGAGATGTCGTGAACTCTTTCCCACAAAACACTGTCATAAAGTTAAATGTCATCTAATAGTGATGCACCATGCAATTTGCACTTTGGTTGCACTTTGAATTGATGCTGACATGAAGATTTTTAAAGCTGATAACTGATATGATCGATATCTCTATGATGTGCCACAACCAATACGTTTAGCCTTCTCATAAATGCAGCTTTTTCATTAAATCTCTAACATTTTTATTAATTTTTTATAAATAAAAAATACTAATATACATATAATACAAAATATATATATATATATAGATATACAAATCTATGTAATGATATTATAAAATCAACAATGTTTTATGAATCCGATACTGTATGTTAACTGATATATTGTGCATTAGCAGCTATCTGCTTTTCTGAGCGTCTGTTGAATTTCTAGTATCGTATTGATTCCTGTGGTTTTAGCAAGCACCGCACAGACGCGCCTCTTGTTTTGGGTTGTTTGTCTGATATTTGTTGTGTTAATATGTCTGTTGCTTGGCTGTTTCCAATAAGGTTTTGTCTGAAGAGTGATTATGAAGCAATTAAGACATAACTATAAAGAAACGATTAGCAAGTTAATTGAGCCCTTTCTATTTCTTCAGTCATAATAAGAAGAAAGGCTTCCTCTGCGTTCCTCAGATTAGCCGTTCGATGATGTGTTTTTATATTGTACGTCAGGATTTGTTAATAAAATGTTTTCTGTCTCGTCTCTTATGTTTGACAGCGGTCAGAGCTCATAAGAGAGAGGCTCTGTGCAGTTCTGACAGTGTTTGGTTGCTGCTCGTCCTGCTCTTGCATTTAAAGCTGAAGTTATGAGTAATTTCGTTCAGAATCGTGAAGGCAGGAGCGACGTGTTTGTGCTCAACCTTTCAGTCCGAGGACACGCGCTGCAGGGCAATTGTGGTCGGTTTTCAAATTCTCTCTTTCGAGCTGTCATATCCTTCCTTTCGCACGGCTCCATCATTTCAGACCCAGGACGGTTTTTCTGTCTCGTTTTGACCTGTTCAGCAGCAAAAGTTGTTTGCAAATGAAATATCAGAATGTGTTTGACTTTTTGCACTGTGCTAATATGACAGTGTGATCTCCAGTTGTGCAATGCATTATTAATTTGATAATAAATGCAATTAAACTAATTAAAACCCTTAATTCTCAAGGTTTTTGAGAAATTTGAAAATATATAGCATAAATGCACTGTAAAAAGTGATTTTACCTGATTTAACCCTTTCAAAAATTACGATATTATATTTTATTATTTATTTATTTTTGCTCTAAGATAATGTTTTTAGGTTGAAATAGGTTAGGTTTTTTATTTATTTAAATATTAACTTTTTTATCAAATGGTATAATAATGTTTTATGATGTGAAAGCCCAAAACCAATATCAGTATTATTAATGTTTACATGGTCAAAAACCAATATGATGGCCTTTGCCTTCCTTTATAGGCAGCGTTCAGATTTAAGCTCCAGTTTAAAGTTTAAACATATTCAGTATTCAGTATTAAAGTGGGATTTTAATAAAAGAATATATGATATGATAAAAATATATTTTATAAGGAGATTAATAATGCAAGATTGATATAATGTAAATATAATAATACAATTATAGTATATGTAATATTTTTATAAAGTATATTATTATTATTATTATTATTAATATTATATAAAATGCAATTTTTTTATGTTATGAAACAAAAATGAGTTTGTTATGTCATCATATTGATTTCTGTAGGTTTGGCAAACACCATATCCAATATGAGTCCAATATGATGGCTGATATTTTGCTTTCTTATAAAGTTAGTGTTCACATCAAAGCTTCAAAACAGTATTCAGTAGAAATGTTTCAATGCATGCAGGGCTGCTTTAGAGTTAAACCAGAAGAAGTTAATGTTTTTGATGGAATTGTTCTTTCCCTTTTTCCACGTTCTGTCTGATATGTAAATCATCTTCCTTTATCTCGGCTGTCTGACCAATCAAACTTTAATCTTCTTCTCTCCATCTGTCCGCAGTTTGATGGTGACAACATGTACATGAGTGAGAACAACCAAGAGTTCCTCTCCCCGAGTCAGGTAAGATCCAAACCTGAAAGAAAGCCTGGCTTTACAGCGTTTCGTTCATTTGAATCTTTTCCAATGTTTAGTTACATTTCTGATTTTCATGTGGCTTAGAGCTCAACATTTTTCTGAAATGCATGATCTGAAATTTATTATGAGACCAGGAGCAATCATCAAACTAGTCTAATGATGTGTTTTTCATGAATATTAAAATCATGAATGTATTGTGCATATGTTCAGTATATCATTCAGTCATAGTTCTTATAGAGGATGAAACTAGGAGAAACTAGAAGAAGATGTGAAAAACGTCCTGTTCTCTCACTCTTTCACTCTTTTTGTCTTGACTTGTTTATTCTGAGACTCATATTTGACATCTGTCTGTGAATCTACTCCGCTTGAACACACGCACACACACACACACACACACACACACACACACACACACACACACACACACACACACACACACACACACACACACACACAATCAAATTAAATAAGTTAATTTAAACTTGGAAATAAACTTTTGCATTTTGAGAAACAAAAATATGATAAAATTATAAATATTGTAAGGATTTATAAGTAAAATATATATTTTATATTTATAAATAATAAAAGATTTTGCATTATGTGAATAATCAAATGTACTGTCAAGTAAATAAGTTCATACCTAAAAAAGAAAAATATTAATATTATAGAAATATAAACACTGTAGGGTTTTATTAGTAAAACTATATTCAATAAATTAGAAATATAAAATACAAAAAAATACAAACATGAAAATCATTTTTGCATTATTTCTACGTAACTAATCAAATGTAATGGAAAAAAGTTTTAGGATTTTGTGAAATATACATATTGCAAAAAATGTTTTAGAAAGGTTTTATAAGTAAAAAATGTTAAAATATATAAATATTAACATTGTAAGGTTTTATGAGTACAGTATATAAATATTAAATGATTCTGCATTTTTCCTATGCGACTGATCAGATGTAAATAAATGAGTCATTGATCATGTGACTCAGATATTATTCAGATATAAAGTTGTTCTTTACAGCTTCTCCGATCATGTTGGAGAACATGATGATCAGGTTTTGTTCATTAATCTGACATCATAATTCATAATGTGCGCAGTGTTCGTGTAGCAGAGGCTGGACATTCCGGCTGTTTGATCTTTTTCATTCGCTGTTACTTTGTATCGGATTCTATTTGAAAAGCCTCCATTGAAGATGAATGCCATGGAAACGGTTCTGATCGCGGTCCGTCACACACTCGTAGGGTCTCAGATCAGGCGCCGCGTTCTACCCAGGAGTCTGAGCTGTCCTCCTGCGACCTTTGACCTCGTCTGATTGTAGGGGAGAGATTGTCTCCACTTGGCCCCTAACGAGCCCTCTGTGTGTTCAGGGTCACGGAGGATCGCCACGGTAACCGTCGCTAACAAAAGAGCTTGGAGTCCGCCGAGGGT
Source organism: Carassius carassius (assembly GCF_963082965.1). NCBI lineage: Eukaryota > Metazoa > Chordata > Actinopteri > Cypriniformes > Cyprinidae > Carassius > Carassius carassius. Next base: position 1,311,211 of record NC_081771.1, read on the forward strand.
TGACCTCCAGCCGACTCGGGCGATCGATGGCAGCCTCAACAAGAGAGAGAGAGAGAGAGAGAGAGAGAGAGAGAGAGAGAGAGAGAGTAGAAAGCCGAATGGAGCTGAGAAAGAGAGAGACAGACATATATAGCAAGAGAATTGATTACTGAGAAAAACATCAATGCTGATTCCGTTTGCTTGGCGTTTTGGTGAACGTCCATCACTTTCTCATGGCCTATTGCAATGCAAATCATCTCTCGTTTATGTACTGTTACACATGCATCCTAATATAATATTTAATAATTTTCATTTTATAGATGAAATTGATGCTTTTATTAATCAAGTATGCGTTAAAATGATCCAAAGTGACAGGAAAGACATGTATAATGTTACAAATGTTTTCTATTTCGCATAAGTGTTGTTTTTTCAACTTTCTGTTTATCTGTGAAACCTGGAAAATTACAATTTTTTTCGATTGCTCTGCACATGTGACTCCAGTTGTGCTCACTGTCGTTTAGCAATCGAAAAAAACTGTAAATGCATCCCAGTTTCCACAAAAATATAAAGCAGCACGACTGTGTTCAACATTGATAATAATCAGAAATGTTTCTGGAACAGTAAACCATCATATTAGAATGATTTCTGATGATCGTGTGACACTGAAGACTGGAGGAATGATGCTGAAAATACAGCGGAGCATCACAGAAATAAATTACAGTACTCACATAGTTATTCACAGCTGTAAATTATAATTTATATATATATATATATATATGGATTATAACAGCATACTGGTATGGAATAACATGAGGGTAAATATGAGAGTAAATAACAACAGATGTGTGTGTGTGTGTGTGTGTGTGTGTGTGTGTGTGTGTGTGTGTGTGTGTGTGTGTGTGTGTGTGTGTGTGTGTGTGTGTGTGTTGTGTGTGTGTGTGTGTGTGTGTGTAAACTATGGCTCTGAACGTGATCTTATTCTGAAAACACAGCATCTGATTAGCATGCTAAACCGTCCTCCACCACTGTGTCAATTTACTCCTCCTTTATCAGCTGAGGTTCATCTGGATGTGATAGCACAGCGTAAATGTTAGTCTTTGCATTTTCATTCTTGGCTGAAGAAAGTCGTTTGGAAATGTCTCTAATGGACTCTGTGTTTGAGTATGCAGAAGACGTTGCGGTCAAGATTATAATCTCAGAATTAGAGTAACAAGGTTTTATTGATTGCTTCCCGGAGCTTCGGTTGCCAAGTAGGCCTGTGATTAGAGAAAGCAGGCATGTGAGAGGAACGACAGAGAAAACTCTTCCAGAGCAGCGTTTGGCTGTGGGTCTGAGACGTCAGAAGAGAGAGATTCTGCTGCTGAAGGGTGACGAGGAATCCAGGACTGAGAGAGTTTACACACACTGATCCAAAACTCAGCTGTCAGGGCAAAGATTAAATTTAGGACTGGTTCCAGGATTAATGAGGAGGGACACAGGAATGCTTTGGAGCACAGGTTTAAGTTTGGTCTTTTTTAAAGAAGACACTTGGCAGAGTATTTGCTAGAAATTTATAATTATGAAAAATGCACAGAAATACTATAAAAAAAAGTAAAGAATATACAAATATATATACATTTTTTTTTTTTACGATATGGAAATCAAATAAATCTAAGCATGCTGAGTTCCAAATCTGGAGACGATATTGCAAAAAAATAGCTTTTAGTTAGACTTTATGTGGGTGCATTACTAAATCTTTCCACTAGATGAAATTTGCTTCCCATTCATTTCTAATGCGGTCATTTTCGACCATGACGAGTACAAGTGTGACTATTTTTTTACTTTTTTCATTTTTGTTCACATAGCAAGTGCCAAAACCTCTACTAAGTTTTGTACAATGCTGAAAATTCTTAAAAAAAAATAATAAATAAATAAAATAAATAATAATAATAAATATTTATATATATATATATATATAATTATTTAATAATAAATGTGAATAAAATATTAAAATATAAATAAATATATTTTAAAAATATAAATATATAAAAAAAAAACATATCAATAATTATTTAAAAAAATGATCAAACAGCACCAGAGGCAGGAGAAGCATGGTTAAGTTTTCTATATAGAGAGATGATGTGTGATAAGTGTGTTTTCTGTGACTGGCTGTGATTGGGGATCTGTTGTCATTGGCTTGTTTTCACTGATTAAAGCATCTTTGTGCTGACTGTAAACTCACGCCGTATGTTGTGTGTGTGTGTGTGCGCGCTGCTCTCCCTGCTGGTCCGAATTACGGCTGAGTACATTACTATGATTTACAACTTCCTCCTGCTGTTTAGATTGAAAAGAAAGTGAGGGAGTGAGCGCCGGCCCGTCGCCCTGCCCCCTCGCCCCGCTACCAACACACATCTTTTGTAAAATGAAAACAAAGCGTGAGCCTGCCAAAATATTTCTATAGTCGATTGCTGAGCAAGCAGAGAGTCAGTCAGAAGACAAAGGCTGAGAGAGATCGCTGGACGGCTAGATCTGATGCCACAGCAAAACTCACATTCTCTCACAAACCGGCCTGAGTGTCTCTGATCGCCGGGTGAATCTCATTAAACCCAAAACAACATGTGCAGCTCAGCTTTCACCATGCAATTTAGATTTTGCATAAAGACAATGAAGCCAGGTTTAGAATCATTAAGATTTTTTTGCATTGCGTGCCATTATTTTCATGACAAATGTACCCTCAAACTCTCATTAGTGAAATGCACTATTAGTTGCATTTGGCTTTTTGTTATGCATCAGAACAGATCAGCAATCCATTTTTGGGTATTAGTCCACTAGCTATATGCAGAGTGGTAATATTTATTGTAATGCTTTTATATTTTAAAGTAAAATTCATTTTGCAAGCACAAACCTAATGAGATTCACAGCAGAGTATCAAGGGCATAATTTACTCAAAAGTAACATCTGGATGCATTTCAGTGAGGGAAAATGTGCTCAGTTATCATGGAAATAATATTATGATGCAAAAAGGCTCAACATAGGTTTAATTTTCTTTATGCAAAATGTGATTTCTTATTTCTTTCTTCTGATTTTGGAGCTGAATCATGAGCTGGCCGTGTGTTTTCATGAGTTTTGTCCCCATCAGTCTTTGGCTGTTTGGAATATTTCACTGACACTGAACTGTTAACAAATGCAGCTGAGTGTTTATTCGATTCGCTTATGTTACCAATAGTTTATAGTCTTTTATATGACTTTAAGAATCATGTGTATATACAGTAAAAGTGTATCACCTCCTGCTGCATTGCTTGTGTTTAAAGCAGACAGATAAACATTTCCTCAGCAGCTCATATCTTGTGTGCTCGTCTTCCACTACGTTTTTATATATTCATTTAATTATATCATTATATCATGTTATATAAGACACAGAACAAACTCAAGCTGCTCAAGGAAGCATCACTGTCTGTCATCAACCTCAAGGATTTCATGAAACCTCATAGATCTTAGTCTTTGCATGAGATTTTTCATTGCATTTTTATTTAAATGTCATCAACATCACAGCACAGAATGCTATTAAATAAGACTAAATTAAATAAAATAAAAATAAAAAGTAATGTCTGTCAGCATGCATGAGGAAATCTGACAGGAGAAGGAGGCTATGTTGAGTTTCATGTATATCGTGTAGGTCTGTGTCACTGCATACTGTATATTGTTGAATACTCATTTATCAGAGTTTTTTTCCATGTATAACATGCACGTCTCAGTACAGTGAGCTTTCACTGTTTGATCAGGCTTAAATTTAGTGGAAACTAAGTTTCATATTGATGCTGAATGCAGATTGTGATGATTCACTCCAGCGTCTGATATTTATAAGATAAAGTCAAGTCAAGTCACCTTTATTTATATAGCGCTTTAAACAAAATACATTGCGTCAAAGCAACTGAACAACATTCATTAGGAAAACAGTGTGTCAATAATGCAAAATGATATCTGATATAAATGACACCATCTGGTCTGGATACGTACTGGATCCGGGTGACTGCAGTGACCCTCTGATCTGGACACAGACTGGATCTGGTGGCTACGGTGACCTCGGAATAAGAGAGAAACAGACTAATATTAGCGTAGATGCCATTCTTCTAATGATGTAGCAAGTACATCGGGTGTTTTGGGAAGTGTTCCCAGTTCCGGTTTAGCTAATTAATGCAGCCTAAAAATCCTTTGAAGGATTTGGATATTAAAAGCATATTAGTATGTTATGTGTATGCCAGGTTAAAGAGATGGGTCTTTAATCTAGATTTAAACTGCAAGAGTGTGTCTGCCTCCCGAACAATGTTAGGTACGTTATTCCAGAGTTTAGGCGCCAAATAGGAAAAGGATCTGCCGCCCGCATATATATAAACAAAACAGAATTGCTGATACTTTAACTAATATTAAAATGAAAACAGAAACTCTAAAATCCATAATATTAACAATCGCTGTAGTAGTATTTGATGTGATTAACAATTAACAATTTCTTAAAAACTCGTCATGAACCCAATTACAAAATACTGTAAAAGCTGTAAAATTGTGTAATATTATTGAAATTTAAAATACCAGTTTTCTATTGTAATACATGTTAAAATGTAATTTATTCCTGTGATGCAACGCTGAATTTTCAGCATCATTTCGCCATTCTTTCGTGTAACATGATCCCTAAGAAGAAATAAAAATATAAAAATAAAATTCAAAATATAATAACAATAACTCATACTAGGAGGTCAGCTCAGTAGACAATTTGATTAGCAATTAACAATCCCTTATAAACTCTTCATGAACCCAGTTTCTGCAGAGATCACACATCATATGAACTTATGTGATGTAAGACTCATAAAAACACATCACGTCTGACATTTGCTGTGAATATCTTGCTGACGTCACGCAGCATCTTCGCAGCATCTTCGTCTCACGTCTGTGTCTGTGACCTGAGTGTTCATCGTTAGTTTGATTCCCCTCCGCTCTCGTTCTGTCTCTAACGTTCACGTTGTGTTTCTCTTCCAGTCCAGTGTGCAGTAATAATGACCTCAGATTTCCCAGAATTCTCATAATGCTCAAATGGACTTTGTCGTTCCCCTTTTCTTGTTGATTGAATCATCTTACTATTTATAGCTGTTTTATGAAAGACACAGAATGAACACCTGAGAAGAGCATGATGGGAAAATGAGGACGGTTTTTAATAGAGTTAACTTGTTGGATTAACTGTGTGATATGCTGGAAATACTTAGTAACAGATATATGTTTTAAAAATAAGTTGTTAAGGCTGCATTTAATTGTTCAAACATACAGTAAAATTGTGAAATATTATTACAATTTACAATAACTGTTTACTATGTGAATATAAGTTCAAATATAATTTATTTCTGTGATGTGCAGCTGTATTTTCAGCATTATTACTCTACTCTTCAGTGTCACATGATCTTCAGAAATCATGAAAATATGATGATTTGCTGCTCGAGAAACTTTTCTGATTATCATCAATGTTGAAAACAATTGTGCTGCACAATGTGGAAACTGTGATGCATTTTATCTTTCAGGGTTCACAGATGAATAGAAATGTATTTATTCTCACTTTTGATCAATGTGATGCATCTTTGCAGAATAAAAAGATTAATTTCTTTTAAAAAACAAGACCCACATCTTTTAAGTATATTTTCACATTTTCAAATGTGCACAATTTAAATGATTTTTTTTACAAGTATATATTACACAACTTGCTTTCAAATGATTTCAGCAGAACAAATATTAACTATAATCTGAAAATCTGAAACAAATTGTATACTGAAATGTCTGCATATGTCATATATGGCATGAAAATTGCACATTTCCACAGACTTTTATTGAAACACTGAATCATGCACGATTGCTGATCCACATGCACATCTGAAAGAAAATAAGACATGCAAATTGTCATGACAACACCACTTATTGCTCATATTGCTTGTCTTATTTTTTTTGCATTGACGCAAGATTTTACAAAACTCTGCAGAGAACCAAAAGTCTATGCAGTATTTTTATTTCCCCCACTATGATTCCCAGTTCTATAACACGCCTCTTTTGCTCTGATATGATATTGTTGAGAATGGTGTGTGTTCATGCATATGCATATGGAGGATGTCGACAGCGAGAAAAAGTGCTATTTTATTCTTTACCAGACGTTTCCTTCAAGTGCTATTGAACTGTAGAAAACCGACTGGGTCGAACTGGGCTGATGAGAATGTAAAGATTCTGGATATTTCAGACTGTAAATTGGCGCTTGAGCATATGGTGTTTGAGTGAACACATTGAAGGTTAAATGTTTCGCCTCGTCCACATGCTCTCAGAATAATGTAGACTGGAGCAGATGGTATGTAGGCTGCACATTCACTTTATTTATGGGTGAATACGACTGTGTGTTTGTGACTGTTGCAATTAGGTTTCATTTAGCCGGATATTTATTAATTATCTTTTGCTGCAGATGTCCATAATCCAATCCACTGTTTGAAAAGGTGCTGCTTTATACCTGCCTGTCTAAATGAGCACATATAGAAATATAAATAAAGCTCGTAATGACTGGATCGTTAAGTTTTCTAAAGGCAAACCATGCAAAACATGCTTTTCATATTGCTGTTTGGTTGCTAGAGTGTGCTGGATGATTGACAGGACGTTGCTAGGGAGCTGGTTTTTGCAGTCTTGATTGATTGATTATTATTAGGGATACTTGTATTTGAGAGAATGTTGCATTTTTAGAATTAGTAAAGGATGCATTTATATTACTTAGTTCATTAATAATTCACATGGGTGGTTTCTTTCTGTCTCAAGTGAAAAGACTTGGCAAACATGGCTAAATATTACAAGCTCATTCTATTATTAGAATTAGTAATGCATGCATTTATATTTATTAATTAATTAAGGTGCTTTCTTCCCATCTCAAGTGAGATGATTTTTGCAATACTTGATTTACAAGCTTAACTACAGCTAAACCCTTAACTGCAAGTTAATCCCAGTACATTTTGCATTTTTAGAACTAAAATGCATGCATTTGTGCATTGATTAATTCATGAATAATTCATTATTTACTAGGGTGATTTCTTCCTCTCTCTAGAGAAAAGTCTACATCGATGATTGTTTGGGATACTTGACTAAACAAACACTGTTAACTGTAACAAGCTTAATGCTTTTTCTTCCTGTTTCAAATGTCTATAGATAGAATTTATTTACTTATTTGCTTATTTTTTTTGCATTTATTTATTTTGACTTGGCAAGCACTACGAACTATTGCAAGTTTAACCCTTAATCCTTAAAGATCATTTAGCATTTTTGGAATAGGTAATGCATGCATTTGTATGTATTCACTCAATATTTGTTTCAGTTATGAATGGTTTTCACCTTTACCTACGTCCCCAAAAGGAGATTTTGTCATTTTATCTCACTTCTGGGAATGATTGTCCACACACACACACACACACACACACACACACACACACAGATGCTCTTTCTCTCTGTGTCTGGTTTTCGGGTAATTTATGATGGTGCTGCTGTCCGTCAGCCAAATAAAAACAGATGATGCTCCAAAAACATCGTCTTTGATAAACCCACCCATCCACACACACACACACACACACACACACACACACACACACACACACACACACACACACATACACAGTGAATGGGAATCAGATAAATGTCTTTCTTTGTCTGTCGTTCGTTGGGTTTGTGGGGGATGTGTTTTAGGTTAGATCACTCAGGCATCCATCACCGCATATCGCTGGAGGTCTATAGAAAAATACTTATTAGAAAAATCTGTCATTATGCTTTTAAACACACGAGCACATCACATATGCCTCGCCAAACAAGAAACTTTCAGAGTTTTATTATTTTCACTTGAGTAAGTATTCCTCCCAGACATTTTACTAATTCAGAAATATTATTTTGCGTAACAGGTGAGGCTGTGCAGCTTATTTTAGTTTTAATAAATGCGAATATTAATATAGCATTCAAAGCACTCCATCACTGTCATGAAGAGAGAAGTTTGCTTCTTTCAACTACGGTATATTCCCTTTTAAGTGCATCATTTTTATGCATGTTCAAGTTTCAAGTTCAAGTTCAAGTTTCAGTTTTATTGTCATATGCATGTTCGTACAGAGTACCACAGCAATGAAATACAATGTGCCTTAGCATGCATTTCAAGCCCACAGATGCATGATTTTCACTTGCTGGACAAGAAAACTGGTAAAAACAAACAAACAAACAAAAAAATACACAGAAGGAGCTAGATAAACCAATATGCTGTTGAGTTTTGCACATACAGATATGCTTCAGAACATGTAAAACTGTAGTTGTGGAAATAATGGTCTTAATAAGCCAGATTGAAATAGATTTATGTCTGAATGACATCTGTTGTGTTAAGACTGAAGCTTGCGCGCTCATATGGTTGGATTTCTAATCAGCCCTACATCATACAATGGCTTTAAATTGATGCCAGATAGAGTTGGATGCCTTCCCAAAATGAGAAAAATTCTCTTCTCTTTTCATTATTCCATCGTTTACACAAACTAGCCGTTCATCTGTTTATGAAATCAGAAGGCGTTGGGTTTGTGCACGTTTGCATATTATCAGATGCACAAATGTGACTCGACTTTCCAGCTGCCTCCTCGACAAACCACCACCAAATGTTTCGAGCGGCACGTCGTAAATATTCCCGGGAATTTGATAGCGTTCGTTTCAAAGCGGCGTCCCCTCTTCAGTTAATGAAAGCAACAAATTGAAACCCTCAAACTCAATGCAAACGCCGTCTTGCATCCAAATTGAGTTCTAATATCCTTGAAAATTGGACGGAGAGATTGAGGAGGAGCAGCAAAATGAAAAAAGAGGCAAACAAAAAGGAGAAAAAAAAACATTTGTCTTATTACCAACTGCCTTGCGATGAAGCTTTGAAAAGCAGCTTCTAAATGTGTAATACATATAATCACGTCCTGAAGTGTGGCGGATGAATTATGTATTTTTCCGAATCATTCGACATGGCACAACCTTGAGATTTACATTTTATCGTCAAGGACGTTCTGCTACTTTTGACAAACGTCCCGTCCCTTCCTGGTTTCCCCACAAAACACTCACTGAATCCATTGTAAGCATTTATCCTTAAAATCAGCATGACGTGGACGGATTTGATGAACGTGGCCTTTCATGAGCGGGAGATGTGTGATGAATCAGCCGTCGCTCCGCAGTGCTGAATGGAGCTTCAGCTAATGGACTTTCAACTTCAGATCTCAACACATTACACATTTACAATCATGCATCTGCTCAACCCGATGTTCCTTACAGAAATCTACTACAGTACCAAGTCTAAAACACCAGGATAGTCCATGTGGAAGCCTACTGAACTTTTTGAAGTGTATGAATGTGGTTGACTTAGAAAAAAAGTTCCAGAAAGTATTACCATGGTATTTTTGACCTGTACCATGTTATTGATGTGATATTTTGGCCATATATTGTGGTATTATTGTAGTATTTTAGATGCATATCATAAGATTCCCTATTTCTGACATGTACAGTGGTATTACTGTGGTGTTTTGGGGCATTTTACCACGGTACTACTATTTCTGAAGATGGAGTTTTGAACATGAATATTGGTATTACCATGGATCAATCAACTTCTGGGTCAAATCCTGACTGATAGCAACCCATTCTTTCATAATCACTTCTTGGAGTTTGTCAGAATTAGTGGGTTTTTGTTTGTCCACCCGCCTCTTGAGGATTGACCACAAGTTCTCAATGGGATTAAGATCTGGGGAGTTTCCAGGCCATGGACCCAAAATTTCAACATTCTGGTCCCCGAGCCACTTAGTTATCACTTTTGCCTTATGGCATGGTGCTCCATCGTGCTGGAAAATGCATTGTTCTTCACCAAACTGTTGTTGGATTGTTGGAAGAAGTTGCTGTTGGAGGGTTTTGGTACCATTCTTTATTCATGGCTGTGTTTTTGGGCAGAATTGTGAGTGAGCCCACTCCCTTGGATGGGAAGCAACCCCACACATGAATGGTGTCAGGATGCTTTACTGTTGGCATGACACAGGACTGATGGTAGCGCTCACCTTTTTTTCTCCGGACAAGCCTTTTCCAGATGCCCCAAACAATCGGAAAGGGGCTTCATCGGAGAATATGACTTTGCCCCAGTCCTCAGCAGTCCATTCACTATACTTTCTGCAGAAGATCAATCTGTCCCTGATGTTTTTTTTGGAGAGAAGTGGCTTCTTTGCTGCCCTTCTTGACATCAGGCCATCTTCCAGAAGTCTTGGCCTCACTGTGCGTGCTGATGCGCTCACACCTGCCTGCTTCCATTCCTCAGCAAGCTCTGCACTGGTGGCACTCCGATCCCGCAGCTGAATCCTCTTTAGGAGACGATCCTGGCGCTTGCTGGACTTTCTTGAATGCCCTGAAGCCTTCTTTACAAGAATTGAACCTCTTTCCTTGAAGTTCTTGATGATCCTATAAATTGTTGATTTAGGTGCAATCTTAGTAGCTACAATATCCTTGCCTGTGAAGCCATTTTTATGCAACGCAATGATGGCTGCAAGCGTTTCTTTGCAGGTCACCATGGTTAACATGGAAGAACAATGATTTCAAGCATCACCCTCCTTTTAACATGTCAAGTCTGCCATTCTAACCCAATCAGCCTGACATAATGATCTCCAGCCTTGTGCTCGTCAACATTCTCACCTGAGTTAACAAGACGATTACTGAAATGATCTCAGCAGGTCCTTTAATGACAGCAATGAAATGCAGTGGAAAGGTTTTTTTGGGATTAAGTTAATTTTAATGGCAAAGAAGGACTATGCAATTCATCTGATCACTCTTCATAACTTTCTGGAGTATATGCAAATTGCTATTATAAAAACTTAAGCAGCAACTTTTCCAATTTCCAATATTTATGTAATTCTCAAAACTTTTGGCCACGACTGTAGTTAGTACAAGTTACTACCATACTATTTTGAACAAAAATTGTTTTTTTTTTAATGTGTACTAATTTATCATATGTTTATTTTGGACATATTCCAAGTATTGCATGGCATCACCGTGGTAGTTTGGGCATTTACCATAATGGTATTATATTGTTATTTTTGGCTTACACCGAAATGTGGTAGTTTGGACATTTACCATGGTATTTTTCATGTGTACTATAGTATTACAGTGGTTTTATGGACATTTATATAGTATTACAGTAGTATTTTGGACGTGCAACATGGTGTTACTGTGGTATTGGATCTGTATTTTGGTAGCACCATCATGTTTTTGCATATGGACCTTGAAGAAAATAGCACCACAGTATGTTTTTGTAAGGTTTAGTGCAGTAAATATGACAGTATTACCATCGGGAGTGATGGGTTTTGTCGTGAGGTGTTATTTAATCCTCCAGCTTTGAATCTCCAGCGCTGTATCTGCTGACGCTGGAGCGTATCTGCCGAGCTTCATCTCTTCTCACATTTAAAGAGGTGAATGTGTAATTTGTACTGGAGGAGAATTCTCTTGAGGACCCAACGACTCTCTTCACACAATAGCCGCTCGCCCCCCTGTTTACAACACACAATTTAGTTTCCTTCCAACAATTATGAGGGAAACTGAATCTCAGGAAATGTTCATTTTCACATCCGTTAGAGCGGACAATAACAGGGGAGGCCCCAGAGTCTACAAAGACATCGGTCTTCAAAGGCCTGCAGAACTATATGGAAGATTAATATCCAGCCGCCGCAGCGCGACCATGTGTCCGAGCGAATCACATCAACTGAAAGACGAATATCTCAGCTGTGTCTTCATCTAAACATGAGGACAATTCTTCAGTCTCATTGTTCTCCTCAAAAAAAGAGCAGAGCTACTGTGCTCAAAAACGTCACTTTTGGAGAAATCCGATGCTTACAGTACTCGAAACGTGAACTAAATTAACCCTCTAAAGCCTGAAATCTGAAATAATAGTATTTTAGACATGAACCATGTAGAGTGTGGTATTCCCGTGGTATTTCTGACCTTTACCATGGTATTAATGTGATATTTTGGGCATTTACCATGGTGTTACTACTTTCGATGTGTACAACTTTTGTGTGTACCATAGTATTAGGGATGTATACCATGCATACCATGGTATTTTGGACATACACAATGTATAGTGTGGTATTTTGGGCATTTACCATGGTACTAATACAGTACGTTGTACTTATACCATGAATACCATTGTATTACCATGGTAATTTGGACATTCGCCATGGTATTTTAATGTGTACTATGGCATTACTGTGGTATTTAGTGGAAACTGGAAAAACTGGTAAAAATGCATATTAATATCAGTCAAGACTCTATATCTGCAATAATATGTCTTAGTAAAACGAGATTGTAATGATCCAAACATAATCCAATGCAGTGATTGAGAGCTGAAGAAATCAAGGCTCCTCAGAAGATGTGAGATGTTCTGGAGGCTTGTGAAGATCATTCCTCCGCTGAGGAACTGTGAAAGTAAAGTTTCTGGAAACAAACGCTCCTCAAAAGATCCTGAGGATCAGATTTGAGACTCTAAAACATGATTGATGGAGAATCAAGTAAAGCTGAGCTGCTTCAGTCCAGTAAGAGTTCATCTGGAGATATTACTGACCTTATTCCTACCTTTCCTTGGTCACAATCAGACAGGATTTGACACCAGAAGCTCGAACTGAAGCTGGACGCTTGTACAATTACACTAATAGAGCTTTGACTGATAAAAAAGGGCATGCAGTACAACCCGAATTCCGGAAAAGTTGTGACGTTTTTTAAATTTTAATAAAATGAAAACTAAAGGAATTTCAAATCACATGAGCCAATATTTTATTCACAATAGAACATAGATAACGTAGCAAATGTTTAAACTGAGAAATTTTACACTTTTATCCACTTAATTAGCTCATTTAAAATTTAATGCCTGCTACAGGTCTCAAAAAAGTTGGCACGGGGGCAACAAATGGCTAAAAAAGCAAGCAGTTTTGAAAAGATTCAGCTGGGAGAACATCTAGTGATTAATTAAGTTAATTGATATCAGGTCTGTAACATGATTAGCTATAAAAGCTTTGTCTTAGAGAAGCAGAGTCTCTCAGAAGTAAAGATGGGCAGAGGCTCTCCAATCTGTGAAAGACTGCGTAAAAAAATTGTGGAAAACTTTAAAAACAATGTTCCTCAACGTCAAATTGCAAAGGCTTTGCAAATCTCATCATCTACAGTCATAACATCATCAAAAGATTCAGAGAAACTGGAGAAATCTCTGTGCGTAAGGGACAAGGCCGGAGACCTTTATTGGATGCCCGTGGTCTTCAGGCTCTCAGACGACACTGCATCACTCATCGGCATGATTGTGTCAATGACATTACTAAATGGGCCCAGGAATACTTTCAGAAACCACTGTCGGTAAACACAATCCGCCGTGCCATCAGCAGATGCCAACTAAAGCTCTATCATGCAAAAAGGAAGCCATATGTGAACATGGTCCAGAAGCGCCGTCATGTCCTGTGGGCCAAGGCTCATTTAAAATGGACTATTTCAAAGTGGAATAGTGTTTTATGGTCAGACGAGTCCAAATTTGACATTCTTGTTGGAAATCACGGACGCCATGTCCTCCGGGCTAAAGAGGAGGGAGACCTTCCAGCATGTTATCAGCGTTCAGTTCAAAAGCCAGCATCTCTGATGGTATGGGGGTGCATAAGTGCATACGCTATGGGCAGCTTGCATGTTTTGGAAGGCTCTGTGAATGCTGAAAGGTATATAAAGGTTTTAGAGCAACATATGCTTCCCTCCAAACAACGTCTATTTCAGGGAAGGCCTTGTTTATTTCAGCAGGACAATGCAAAACCACATACTGCAGCTATAACAACAGCATGGCTTCGTCGTAGAAGAGTCCGGGTGCTAACCTGGCCTGCCTGCAGTCCAGATCTTTCACCTATAGAGAACATTTGGCGCATCATTAAACGAAAAATACGTCAAAGACGACCACGAACTCTTCAGCAGCTGGAAATCTATATAAGGCAAGAATGGGACCAAATTCCAACAGCAAAACTCCAGCAACTCATAGCCTCAATGCCCAGACGTCTTCAAACTGTTTTGAAAAGAAAAGGAGATGCTACACCATGGTAAACATGCCCCGTCCCAACTATTTTGAGACCTGTAGCAGAAATCAAAATTGAAATGAGCTCATTTTGTGCATAAAATTGTAAACTTTCTCAGTTTAAACATTTGCTATGTTATCTATGTTCTATTTTGAATAAAACATTGGCTCATGTGATTTGAAAGTCTTTTAGTTTTCATTTTATTAACATTTAAAAAACGTCTCAACTTTTCCGGAATTCGGGTTGTAGATTGAGTGCGACAGGTTCATCAGCATCGTGTAGATTATTTAGAGCATCATATAGTCTTGTTAATGTTCTTCTGAGTGAGTGTATTCTCTTTCTTAAGACAGCGTTTAGCGTTTTATCCTTGTGGAGACTCTTGGACGGGTGATATATTTGGGAGAACTTTGTGATTTGAGTAATGTATGGTGGCAAGGTCCCACAATCCTTGTCTCTCTCTCCTTCTCCACGGCCGAGTATTTGCTAAAAGTATTTGTTTGCAAGATAAATGGCTGTTCTCCAGGCGAAGATGACAGGCAACACAAAGATGATATTGAATTGATTTCTGAAATGTTGCAGAACTGACTGTTTGATGTATACGGGCAGACATGAATCATAGAAATTCTATTAAAAAAGCTCTTGAATGGTTGACAGCGGAATATTATTTCTGATGATTAATTTGAGTCAGTCATTATGGACGGGGCTCCAGTCAGATCGCCTCCTACAAAATTGCTTTTCATTCCCTCTTGAATACCCCGGCAATCTCTCTCCCTCTCTCTCTTTTTCCTTTTTCCTGAATTTAACATCAGACGTCAACGCGGCTGATGAGAGGCACGAGTGTCGGGAAACCCCCAGAGCCAATCGCAAACTTTAGCGCTATGAAAACATGGTCTGCGCTTACAAAAGTTGATTGTGATAATGCCGTATCTCCTGCAACTTTTTGTGATTCCAGAGCCAAATCGGAAGCTGCCAACTGCATAATATTTATATAGTTATGTTTATATCTCTCTTCACAAAGTAATTAGGCGATCATCACATCTCTTATTGCTCATACGTTGTCTCATAAGTGTTTGGGATTGATCAGACTTACAGTTTTAAAATGTTTTTTGATTCAAAATGTTATTTTATTTTAGATTTTATTTAATTTAAATTGTTATATTTTATTTATTGTATGTTTTATTAATATTGTATGTTCTTTAATAAAATATTTATTTTACCTAACCATAAGTGTTATTTTAATTTATTTGTTTTATTTGAACATAAGTGGCAATTTAATTTAATTAATTGTATTTATTGTATTTATTTTTATAACACATTTTATATTTATTGTATTTGAACATAATTTATTTTATTTTATTTCAACATAAATTTATTTTGTGTATTATCTATTTATTTTTAAAATTCATTGTATTTTTTATTTATCGAATTTAAATGTAAATATTTTTATTTTATTTATTGTATTTAATAATATTTTTTATTATTTTATTTCAGTTTAAGTTGTATTTTTATTTTATTAAATAATTGAATTAATTTAATTTAATTAAATATATATATTTATATACATTTTTATATATTATATATATAAAATTATATATATATATATATTTATATATATTTAATTAGCCTACAAAAAAATCTTATGCATTGCAATCCTTTAATTTTTAATATTTGGCATGTGTGTATGCTGCTGTGCGTCCCTGTGTTTAATAAGCAGCGTGTACGCTCTTTAAATAACATTGCGCCAGACTTTAGACCAGGTTTGAGTTGGTCGATGGCACAGTCTATTTTGAGCTATTTTAAATAGCAATGCGCCTGAACACACCTATTTTTTAGATCAGCACGCCCATGGGCGCAAAAATACGCAAATGCATTTGCTAGTTTAACGACGTGGCGCCAGGAAAATGGCGCCGGACTGAAACTAGCAAACAAACTTGCGTCGCATTGCACCGGGTGTATTATAGGGCCCTAAGTGACTTTCTTTCTTCTCCGCTACAGAATTATTCCGGACAGGGAGGGGGCAATGGGAACGGCGGAGGAGGGGGAGACGAGGACTACGAGATCCCCCCTATAACCCCGCCGAATCACCCCGAGCCACCGCTGCTGCACCTGATGGACCCCGAGTCCAGCTACCTGTGTCACTCCATCCCTCACAACGGCCTGATCAACCCGTACTCATACTCCGAGCTGCCCGCACTCATGATGTCCAACATGCTCGCCCAGGACGGACATCTGCTGTCCAGCCAGATGCCCTCGGTGAGTCCCGCTTCTGCCCTACATAGACAGCACTGTCAGGCGTCAGAGTTCCTTCAACCATTCCATTCCTCTCTGCTCCTCCTCCTCATCCTCATATCCAGGGCTCATTACTTTGTGTTTTGTTGCTTAACACTTTATAGACTCTGAGAGCTATAAAGAAATATCAAATCTGCCATCTGTGGAAACTCCCTCATAAAGTGGAGAAATCCACAGAATCGCTGGGAAAACACTGAGGAATTCATCTTTAGGGGTGAATCTCACTCTTTAAAAATGCAAAATAGATCTTATTTCTTACTAGTGGTTTTGGATTGAAATGTGCATTGAAATCAGTCTGGAAAAAAAATAAATTTCACTGTTTTTGAAAGTTAAAAAAAAAATATTTTATTAACAATGTAATTAATTTACAAAATAATAATAATAATATATATATATATATATATATATATATATATATATATATATATACAAAAATTCCTAAGACTGAAAACTAGCTAAAATCTATTTCAAAATACTAGCATATAATACCACAATAATACTAAAATAATATTGAAGGAATCTTCTTTAATGTGGATTTCACTCTTTAAAAGTGCAGAAAAGAATAATATTTAACTATAATAAGTACTACTGTAAGAACAAAAGTGCTAAATCTGAAATATAAAATAAAACTGAAGCTTAATGCATGCAAAAAAAAAAAAAAAACTTAAAAAACCTGAACTGAAAAAAATAAAAAAATAAAAGTTAATTTAAAATATGAATAAATATTATATTAGTTTAATTCTAAAATAACTTATGAATTATTATTCAATGGTGAATTTTATTCCTTAAGAATACAAAACAGAGTTATATTTAACTATACACTAAGTACGAAAATTGCTACAATTGAAAAAGTAAAGGTAAACAGAAATATAAAAAAATTAAAATAAACTAAAGCTAAATAAAAATATTAAACAATTAATAAAATAATATTATTAAATGATTATTAAAATTATAATTATAACAAAACTAATTAAAACTTTAATAAAAAAAGGATAATTAATTCAAAATCAAAATATTTATACATTTTATGCTACTATAATACTGAAATAACACTAGACACTTTATTTATTTATTTTTAGATTCACCTCTTTTAAACAAAACACAGTGTCTTCTTTTTATATGCCAGGGCTTTATTATTTGTGCCTTTTGATTGTTAAACTTTGATTGTGAAACAGGAATTTGATGCAACAGCGGGACAGAATTTAAATTCAACTCAACTCTGGTCATTTTTCTAATGGCTCTCTACAAAAGAAGCCACTTAAAATGGACATCAGGCAGCAGCACAAAATGGATGACAGCGGTTCTGCAGCCGTATGAATCTATGCATGCAATTTCTTGAGCTACCAGAATGCATTAAATCAACCATTCTTTCATTTCGAGATCCCATTTCTATATTGACACCCATCGAGCGGGTGAATAGAGTGTGCTAGTCAATAATACTTCACTAAATGAAACGTTCAGTGTGATGGACTGCCATTTTATTCCCATTTCTTCCCCAAGCAAACTTCTTTAACCATGTAGCGATTATGTTCTGCAGTATTTGTGCTGTAAATTTCAGGTTGTTTCTGGTTGAGGCATTCGTGAGGGTTTATATGCCTACAATAACAATGATAAAACCAATCATTTCTGGAAAGCTATATGCTCTGTGAGCTGTATAAATGGGAATATGTATTGTGTCCTATTCATTGCGATGCTGATAACATTCCTCGCTTTACTCTGACCTTTTATGACCTTTGCCTCAATCTGAGTTTGATGAAATGAAATCGTAGATTGCTGATTTTGTCTTGTTCGGTAGATCGATGGCATTCAAGCGCTCTGCACAAGTACGGGTGGCTTTATCAGTGGTGCAACAAAGAGTGCCATGTATTTGTTGTTTTGTCTTGTTGCACGTTCTTATCTAGATTGTAATGTTCTCTATGGTTTTTATTGTGCTTTGGGTTTTGTTTTGCTTTGCTTTATTTTGCTTTGTTCTGTGTTTTGTTTTGATTTGATTTCTGTTCTGTTTGGTTTGTTTTTTGTTCTGTTCTGTTCCGATCTGATCTGATCTGTTCGGTTTTGTGTTGTGTTCTATGTTCTGTGTTCTGTGTTTTGTTTTGTGTTCTGTTCTGTGTTGTTCTGTGTTCTGTTCTCTTCCATTCCATTCCGTTCTGTTCTGTTCTCTTCCGTTCAGTTCTGTTCTGTTCTGTTCTCTTCCGTTCAGTTCTGTTCGGTTCTGTTCCATTCCATTCTGTTCTGTTCTGTTCTGTTCTGTTCTCTTCCGTTCAGTTCTGTTCTATTCTGTTCTGTTCCGTTCCATTCTGTTCTGTTCTCTTTCATTTACATTTACATTTACATTTATTCACTTAGCTGACGCTTTTATCCAAAGCGACTTACAATTGCCACATATGTCAGAGGTCGCACACCTCTGGAGCAACTAGGGGTTAAGTGTCTTGCTCAGGGACACATTGGTGTCTCACAGTGGATTCGAACCCGGGTCTCTCACACCAAAGACATGTGTCTTATCCACTGCACTAGCACCACCCCATAGAACTTTCCCGTTCAGTTCAGTTCGGTTCGGTTCTGTTCTGTTCGGTACTGTTCTGTTCTGTTCCATTCTGTTCCGTTCTGTTCTCTCCCGTTCCGTTCTGTTCTGTTCTGTTCTGTTCTGTTCTGTTCTGTTCTGTTCTGTTCTGTGCTGTGTTGTGTTCTGTGTTCTGTGTTCTGTTCTGTTCGGTTCTGTGTTGTATTGTGTTTTATGTTCTATGTTCTATGATCTGTGTTCCGTTCCGTTCTGTTCTGATCTGATCTGTTCTGTTCTGTGTTGTTCTGTGTTTGTTCTCTTCCATTCCGTTCCTTTCTGTTCTGTTCTCTTCCGTTCAGTTCTGTTCAGTTTTGTTCTGTTCTGTTCTCTTCCATTCAGTTCTGTTCGGTTCTGTTCTGTTCTCTTCCGTTCAGTTCTGTTCGGTTCAGTTCTGTTCTGTTCCATTCCATTCTGTTCCGTTCTGTTCTCTTCCGTTCAGTTCTGTTCGGTTCTATTCTGTTCTGTTCCGTTCTATTCTGTTCCATTCTGTTCTGTTCTGTTCTGTTCTCTTTCCCGTTCACTTCTGTTCAGTTCGGTTCTGTTCTGTACGGTTCTGTTCTGTTCCATTCTGTTCTGTTCTGTTCCGTTCTGTTCTGTGCTGTGTTGTGTTGTGTTCTGTGTTCTGTGTTCTGTTCTGATCTGTTCGGTTCTGTGTTGTATTGTGTTTTATGTTCTATGTTCTATGATCTGTGTTCCGTTCCGTTCTGTTCTGCTCTGATCTGATCTGTTCTGTTCTGTGTTGTTCTGTGTTCTGTTCTCTTCCATTCCGTTCCTTTCTGTTCTGTTCTCTTCCGTTCAGTTCTGTTCTGTTCTCTTCCGTTCAGTTCTGTTCTGTTCTGTTCTGTTCTCTTCCATTCAGTTCTGTTCGGTTCTGTTCGGTTCTGTTCTCTTCCGTTCAGTTCTGTTCTGTTCTGTTCTGTTCTGTTCCGTTCCGTTCCATTCTGTTCTGTTCTGTTCTCTTCCATTCCGTTCTGTTCGGTTCTGTGCTGTGTTGTTTGTGTTTTGTTGTGTTGTGTTCTGTGCTTTGTGTTCTGTTCTGATCTGTTCTGTTCTGATCTCTTCGGTTCTGTGTTGTATTGTGTTTTATGTTCTATGTTCTACGATCTGTGTTCCGTTCCGTTCTGTGCTGTTCTAATCTGATCTGTTCTGATCTGTGTTGTTCTGTGTTCTGTGTTCTGTTCTCTTCCATTCCGTTCCGTTCTGTTCTGTTCTGTTCCGTTCCATTCTGTTCCGTTCTGTTCTCTTCCGTTCCGTTCTGTTCTGTTCTGTTCGGTTCTGTGCTGTGTTGTTTGTGTTGTGTTGTTTTCTGTGCTTTGTGTTCTGTTCTGATCTGTTCTGTTCTGATCTGTTCGGTTCTGTGTTGTATTGTGTTTTATGTTCTATGTTTTATGATCTGTGTTCCGTTCTGTTCTATTCTGTTCTGATCTGATCTGTGTTGTTCTGTGTTCTGTTCTCTTCCATTCCGTTCCGTTCTGTTCGGTTCTATTCCGTTCAGTTCTGATCTGTTCTGTTTGGTTCTCTGTTGTGTTGTGTTCTGTGTTCTATGTTCTGTGTTCCGTTCTGTTCTTATCTGATCTGTTCTGATCTGTTCTGTTCTCTTCCGTGTTGTGTCGTTTTCCGTTCTGTTCTGTTATATGTTATGTGCTCTGTGTTCTCTTTTGTTTTGTTTTGTTTTCTCTGTTCTGTTCTCTCTTTATTTTCTGTGTTCTATTCTGTTTTGTTTTGTGATCTATTCTGTTATGTTTTTTGTTTTGTTTATGTCTGCAAAATTCAAAGCAAACAGCATTGGTTTCGGTGAATCCTGTTGTGGTGTTGTTTAGTAGATGTGTATTTCTGTCAGAGCTTTTCCAAACAGAAGCTTTTGCTGATGAAATGAATCTCTGCCATCAGGGGGTCAGTGCATATATTCCATCTTCAGAAGAAAAGAGAAGAAAAACCATTAGGTTTCATCTTCCATCTTGAGTAGATCGAGCTGAAGAGATCTTTTTTCATTAGAGCGGTGCAGAGCGAGAGAGACTGTCAGAGAAAAGAGATGGAGAGAGATGGGCTGGAGGAGCAGAAAGAGTGACGAGGAGGATAGGAGGGGTAAAAAGAGGTGAATGAATGAACACAGCACTAGGATAAACGGAAACTGCTTTGAATGGAAGGTCATCAGTACTAAGAGCTTTTTTAAAGTATATCAAACAATTTAGATGGAGTACTGCTGTATGCACACAACGTCCATCTCCATAACTGCGTTTGTGCTTCTGATGAAGTATAAATATCTAGAACCGCAGTCTTTACTGGTAATGCAGGTTCATTTCAGACTTGGTAAGCAAACGAAGTTGAAAATATGTGAAGTAACAAGAGTACTACTACTAGTTTCTAAACATTAAAGTCATCAAAACCTACTATATAGAAATGTGGTTGTTAATGCAGTTTCGCTTAGATATTTAGGTAACACTTTGTATAAAGCCTGTATACATAATGCTAAAAGTAGTTTTAATGCATTCATTTTGCCTTGTACTGCGCTTTATGATGCATTATATGTTCTCATAAATTATTGTAACCACAGTTATAAAACATTAAAATTCATTGTAACACCTTCAGAAAGTATAATGCATTAAAACACATGACAAACTAATCATCAAATAGTATAATGCATTACAATTTACATTTTGAATCCTTTTATAATGTATTATTAATTAAGGCTTTAAAGTGTTCAGTACAATAACAGCAAAAAAGGATCACTAATTGCATCAGGTTATCCTAGCTGACCAGGTTTAGTATTGTAGTATTGTTTAGTATACATGTTGATAAATCAAATAAATGGCTTTTCTGGAAAGATGTTTGCAAAGCTAAAATGAAAATATTTATTTTAAAGCATGCAATCTCCAAAATTGCATGCCTATAAAGAATTGGCCAGTAACACATTAAAATGTAAAAAGTATAAAAACTGAAAAAGTATTTTCTTGTAAAACGTAAGCTTGTAAGCTAACCTGGATATCAAAGTTAAAAATGTTTGCTCATCTGATGAAATGAGCAGTTTAGCAGATGTGGATTTTGAATGCAACATGCTTCATTAATAAAAATGTCACATTTCAATGAACTTTCAAGGGCGATCGAGTGAGTAAAAAAAATATCATGTCATTAGCTGAAGGATCATTTGCAGTATCATAGATTTACAGCAACAGTTTGAGGCGTTTGTCCTTGAGAACAAGTGTTTTGTTGAGCGTGTTGTATAATACAGAATTATGTAGTCTGTAGTTTAAAGTTTCAGTGTTTCGTGTTTACTCCATGAACGCAAACTGGAATGTGTTTATTCATTAATGTTTAGTGTGCATGTAGTGTTGCATTTGGGAATGCATGAATTCATCAAAATGCATGCATGCTTTGCATTAGAAGAATCTGCCAAATGCATGAATGTAAATAAATGCAAACCAGCAGGAATTTCACTCCAGCTCTCAAAGTTTTTTTTCTGGAGGCCTGTGAAGGTAGTAATGGTTTTCCAGCCTGTACTTAGACTGCTAGATTCATCACCGCCTGAATGAACCGGCCTGCGGTCGGGACTCGACCAGAAATAGCCCAAAGATGACGGCCTGCCCAAACTCTCAGGCTATTTGCAGCCGTCCAGCCTTCGAGCGGCTTTAATCAAATGTATTTTTGTTGAAGTCCACCCAAGATTTGAAAATAAAATGCACATCGAAACAGCATCTGTCGGCTTTGAGACAGAGACAGAGGAATGAATTTTTCGGACGGAACGATGTGCGATTAATCAATATAAAGCAAAAGATATTTGCATCACGGCACAACACGGGGATTACATTTGTAGCGGAAATGCTTTATGGAACTATTAATATCTTTTATTTTCTTTCCCTGCATTGCAGTTCAAAGAGCGTAATAGAATGCATTTCCTGCAAGGAATATTACACAGATGATGGATGGATCCGGAGAAAACGGGGAAAACATCGTGCTGTTCAATAGGCCCTGAGAAATCAGAGAGAGAGAGAGAGAGAGAAGGAGAACAAAACCCCCTTGGTTCTTAAACAGCTTTCTTTTCACCTTTGCGATTATTTATTTTCAAATAGTCCTTCAGGGTAATGTGCCATTTTCTTATTTCACACCGCTATTTCCCATAAACGAGGGGAAGGCGCGATAAATCAAGAGGGAAACATAGACTTGCGCAAAAGCAGCGAGAGCGCTAAAGATTTATGTAACACATTCATGTTTTCCACTTCTTCTTTTTAGTGCTGCACTGTGAAAGCCTGCCTAATAAAAGCCCCTATTAATATTTCCTGTTGCCTAGCAACCGCAGGCAGCAAGTAATAGCATTCCGTGGAAAAATAGATGACCGGGCCGATAAGGAAAAATTCAATTCTTTTATTATCTCCTGGGAGAAGGTGCCTTATTTCCTTCTGCGCAATATGATATGAGAGCAGGCTTGTGTATTAAGAAATGCTTTAAAGAAATAGAAGTTATTTTCCAATTTCATTATAGCAGAAAATAGAGGAAGAAAAGGCAGGCAAAAAGAGTGTGTGTGTGTGTGTGTGTTTTTCCTGATGAGAATTTATCTCATCTCTCTAATAAAGTCCATTAGGCTTTGAATTGAGATAATCAAGGCGTCATTTACAGATTTAATTTAGTTCCTTTGCATCTTCCAATCACGTTCTTCTGGAAATATGAGGCTTTAGGTTATGGTGCACACATTTATGTCAAATATTATCTGTGATTTTCACAAAACACACACACACACACACACACACACACACACACACACACACACACACACACACACGCACACACACACATACACACACACACACAGAGAAAGAGAGAAAGTTATATCTTACTTAGATTTGTAATTATGTTTTATGTAATATGTTTCTCCCTTTTCACCATTATATATATATATATATATATATATATATATATATATATATATATATATATATATATACATACACAGCATAGAGAGAGAAAGAGAAACATAACATTACACATAATTACATGTAATATATATATATATGTATATAGTTTAAAATTTCATCACATTTGCAGAGCATTCAATCATATTCACATAAGGTCACATTCAAATAAATCTATAAAATGATGTTGTATTTCTAATGTATCATCTCTTACACCACGTTTTGCAGAGCATTTAATAATATACTCTCAGAAAAAAGGTACAAAAGCTGTCACTGGCATAGAATCCTTTCAAAAAGGCACACATTTGTACCTCATTTACTTCTAAAGCTTGCATTTCAGGACCTCAAATGTAAATTTCTTTTACCTAAAGTGCACATATTCATATCTAAATGGTACATTTTAGGACCTTTTGACAGTGTCCTGTCCTAGTGACGGCTTTTGTACCTTTTTCTCTGAGAGTGTATATAAAGTCACATTTCACCAACTCCAAAAGATGTGACATATGAGTAATTCTGGGCATGTTTTCTGCGTTGTCAGTGTTATTGTTTGCTTCTTGTTTAGTCATTGTGGTCTCATTGTTTGAGGCACTATTAGGAAAGAAGGACATCAGTTGTTGCTTGGAAACAAAGTGATTTGAGTTGAAGTCAGCATATCTACAGTATTTTCCATAATGTCCTTATCGAGAAGAAATCATGAGGAGACACAAACGACCACGGCAGATAACGGCCTGCTTTATGTACTCTATCTCATTTTGTCACTTGCTTCTATGTCTTATCAAAGCATGAGATCGCGTCCATATTCCCTCGCGCCGCATGTATCTGGACACACATCAGCTGACGGTGAGAAACTGCAGGAATATTGCTCAGAAGATGCTCTTTCACAGATCCAGAGACAGCATGGAGCTCTCCGTTCTGTAACTTTGTCTCAAATGGTTCTCCTAAAACCAGGAGAGATAAAAAGAGCTCAGATACAGACGTCAAATCTGACATCAGTTGCTCTCAGTTGAGACTTTATTGACATATTATTGACTTAGTGTAATTAAGATATTATTATATGCTTTATTAATATTTTTAATAATTTTTTATTTTAAGTTTTATTTTTAATAATTTGTTTCAGTGATTTTTTGTGTGTTTTTTTTAAATAAAACATTTTTATATTATATCATATTATATTATATTATATTATACTATATTATACTATATTATATTATATTACATCATATTATATTATATTATATTATATTATATTATATTATATTATATTATATTATATTAGTAACAAACTATCTTTTGTTTTTTATTTAGTTAACTATATAAATAATAATATAATAATAATACATTTTTTGTTTTTTGTTTTTTTAGTTAATAAAAGTCTTTTTTGTTAACTACAATGATAAAATAATTTCAGTTAACTACAATGATGATTATTTTAACTATAATAAAATAAAATAAATAATAAGAGAAAAACAGGTTCGCAGGCATTGTTACTTAAAAGGTAAAGGAGATGAATATTTTATTTATTTTTTTCAAGTAACAAATTTTTTTTTAAGTTTTCTTTATATGGTTAAATTGTAGTTTTAGTTAACTATAATAATCCTGATTCTGAATTTTTTAATTATTTGATTTTCCTAAGATAATAAGTAAAAAGAAACCAAAACGAGTCAATAACTGTCACATACACTAAGTTTAGATCAATAAAATGAATCTGGATGTGGAGGTCAGATCACTTAAGATTACAGGCAAATTAGAAAATCCAAAGAAAACATTGCTGTCAGAAACATTTGAGATATAAAAAGCTGTAATGTGGCTTATTGCACAGCTTTCTAAAGCCTGAAGCACAGTGCAGATGTATCTGAGCTAGCAGGGCTTTGAATTCTGTGTGAAGAGTTAACACACTTACTAATCATCCTTAAATTAACCTAATTGTTGCCACGACACCCCACTGAGGGTGTGTGTGTGTGTGTGTGTGTGTGACTGCAGGCTTCGTTTCTCATTAGATGTAATAGAAATGTTCTTTCCTTCTGTCTGTTCCTTGTGTTGATATGGCTGTCTCTCTTCTTCCAAAGCCATTTCCTCTAGATATGATTTATAGTTTCTCAAAATACTGTGTAAGTTCAGAACGCCTGACGTTCTTGTTCAGATCATGTTCATTGTAAAATAAGCTGAATGCTGTATGCACATGTGCATACATGTGGTAATGAACACGTAGAAAAAGATTCTCCCTTCTCTCTCTTCATCTCTCGCCGCTCGACTCAGATTTACATCCGTTAATTGAATTGGAATGTAATGCAATAAAACTGTCCCAGCCATGAAATAAAGATTCAATCAAATTATTTCAACTGTTGCCTGCAGTCTGCTCCTCCCATCAATGTTACTAACATTAAGAGCCATGAAATCTAAATTGGATTTTTGTGGTTTTTCTGCTGCGCTCCATTCAGAGATGTTTCTGCTGTGGATCTTGACGTCTGGAAAACTACAGAAACAGAAACAACACTGCAGTGCTATCAGCTCGTCTGTCAACAGTCAAAACTAACAATCAGCGGAGGAAAAATAGCATTTGGTCAATCATGTGCATTTAA
Source organism: Carassius carassius (assembly GCF_963082965.1). NCBI lineage: Eukaryota > Metazoa > Chordata > Actinopteri > Cypriniformes > Cyprinidae > Carassius > Carassius carassius. The sequence goes on from NC_081771.1 coordinate 1,337,627, forward strand.
CATTCGTTCGCTGGGAGTACGATTATTAATATTAGGACCAGTTATTGTGTTTTACACACATTGTGTCTTGCTAAACAGGTTTTCGTTTTCAAAAAATGTTGCAATGTTAGATTTATTGATTCATTTTATTTGCTTCAAAGTGAGTGCTATCATTAAATATGAGAATAAAAAAAATGCCTCTCTTTTCCAAAAAAAAAAAATAATAATAATAATAATAAAAAAAAATATATATATATATATATTTTTTTTTTTCAAAGGAAATTAATATTTTTATTCAGTGAAGAAAAACATACAATGTTTTTATAATAATAGAATTAATAATAATGTAAAATAAAATCATTATACAACATGATAAAAATGTAAATAATATTTTAAAAGATTATTATTATTCAGCAAAGAATTGATCAAAAGTTACAGCAAAGACATTTAAAATGTTACAAAAGCTTTCTATTTCAAATAAATTCTTGTTTTTTTTTTTTTTTTTTTTACTTTCTGCTCATCTATGAATCCTGAAAAAATACAATGTATCACAGTTCAACATTGATAATACTCAGAAATGTTTCTTGAGCAGCAAATCAGTCAATTAGAATGATTTCTAATGACACTGAAGACTGGAGGAATGATGCTGAAAATACACAGAAATAAATTAAATTTTAACAGATATTCACAGTGAAAACAGCTAATTTAAGTTGCAATAATATTTCACAATTTTAATTGATTTTACTGTATTTTTCAATCAAATAAATGCAGCATTGGTGAGCAATTAATAATAATCCAATAAAACGACTGTGAATAGCAGCTCAGAGTATCTGGTCTGTTAAATCTGAGCTCAGATTGAGACTCTTGCTTGATGAATGAGGCAGCGTGGAAAACGCGGCTGATCTGTGATCATCTGTGTGATGTGGTTTGCTGAGGTTTAGTTCAGCCCAGAGTTCAAAGAGTTTACAAGCGTCGAAGAGATGAAACCCACACGTCTTCGGGGACGACAGGTTGCGCTTGCTTAGAGATTTAAGCAGCGCTTGATTTATAAATCAGCGCTCTTATTAGCACTGGGAGCGTTGTTATAAATGACCCCCGCGGGCAGAGCTGGAGCGATGGAGGAAGAGGAGGTTTCATGTTCTGCCCTCGAGGAGAACGAGAGTCACGGCGAGGGCAGAACGAGACGAGAATCCCTCGTGTTTACGGCTGGAGCTCGAGAGATCTGTCTCCGGCGCTCGGCTAATTAAAGCTGCCACGGCGCGAGCCTGCCGGGATAATGTTCTATTATTATAGTCATTTGTTTCAATTAACCGCTTTGTGATTTTACAATAGCAACTGTGAACCTGCGTGGAGTGAGCCATCACTCCCAACAAGATGTGTCCAATCAGAGCCACAGGCCTAGAGCAGCGCTTGTGCTTCAGGACTCATTTACTAAAAACTCCCATCGTCACGTGCTCAAATGCATTCAAGTCATTATGAATTGCACAGCTTGCATTATGTTATTTAGTTTGACCTAATGCTCATGATTTTTGAAGATGGAGTCATGTCACCCAACATGTCCACATTGACATTTTTATTTTTGACAGACAAACAAACATTTTTTTTATCATTTATTTTAGTGTGTGTGTGTGTGCCATATCAGGACACAACTCTGTATAATGTCATGGGTATGACACAGGTATTACAAGGAGAGCGTGACTTATGAGAACCCATGTCCCCATTTTTCAAAACGCTTATAAATCATACAGAATGAGTTTTTTTGAGAAAGTAAAAATGCACAAAGTGCATTTTAAACAGTAGATTTTGACAAACGTAATGTTAAATCCAGTGAGTTTTTGGGAAATAAATCATGCATTTTGCATTTTTACATGTGCATTTCTAATCAAATTTAGATAAATATAGACATATCTGTCAGATATTACTTACACGATTCATTTGTCTCACTAGAAATGATTGCATTGCATTGTGGGAAACAGTATGCAGTGTGCTCTGATTGTATACTATTCATTCTGTAGGTCAAACGCATGCAGAAAATTCACATTCTGTTCCCAGTATACATGCTACATACTACAGAAGTGGCTATTCTAGAACACAGCCGTACTTTTACAGAAACAAATGTAACTGAATTATTCTGTAACCTAAGCAATTGTCAAATGAAGCTACATATATGATAATTCGGGTACAATCTCTTTCTTGTAGCAGTAATTATAAACACCCTTCAACTAGTGTTTTCCACAGACCACAATGTCAATCACTTAAAGACACATGATACATCCAGAAAGAAACTGTACATTAGATGATCTACTGTATGGCATATTTAATGAATGTGTCCTCAGATTCATTGCAAGCGTCTCTTTACTCTGGTTTTGATGTAAAGCGTCCTTCCGTTCGCACT
>NC_081771.1:1345000-1357500 GCF_963082965.1 Carassius carassius
TCGCAGTCCTGCCATCGACATCCGCTCCTGATGAGATGCTTTTTGAAGAGCGGCGGTGGAAATGAAACATGGTGAAATATTAATATACACGAGTTACAGATGCTTAGTTTGAGAGGATTTCGAGATTTGTGAGAAACGAGAACTGTTGCGTTTTTAGCAAATTAACTGATTTTGCAATGCCTGGCTTCTTCAAAGAGTGTCTGTTTCTTTTTTTATGCTAGAAAGGTACACATGTATATAAAATATGGAGTGCATGGAATTTCAGCATTTTGCAAAAACCTGTGTCTAATTAAATAAACACCCACAATCACGTTTAACAGGTGCTAAATGCACTAAAATAGTAATGCACATTTGCAAGATTGAGAATTGTGTCATGCACATTGCATTTCAGCCACAATTCCTTCAAGTGGAATTTGCTTTACTGAATATATTGTATGATAATACTAATGCATGTTAAATAAAGAGTTGCATCACCGTGTGTAGCATTTCAGTGCAAATGTCCTGCATCTTATTAACTAAACACCCACAATCAGTCAAAAAAAATTGAATAGGTGCTAAATGGACTAAAATAGTAATGTAGAATTGCACCATGAAAATTGCATTTCGGACACATTTTATTCATAAATTTAGAAATGTATCTTTATATAAAAAGGTTTTACTTTACTGTGTATATGGTAATAGCAATGCATGTAAAAGACGGAGTTGCATTACATTTCAGTGCAAACAATTTAACCAGGGGCTAAATGCACTGAAATGCATTTGCACCATGCAAATTGCATTTCAGCCACCATTTATTCTTAGTGAATTCCCTCCTGTATATGAATTGCTTTCATGCGTTTGTGGTAATATTCCATGCAAAAAAGAAATGTCTTATTAACTAAACACTCACAATTAGGTAAATGCTCTTAAAAAGTGATACACAGTATCAAGATGGATAATTGTGGCATGCAAATTGAATAGAAGTGACACTGCATTTCAGTGCAAAATATTTAAGCAGGTGCTAAATGTGCTGAAATATAAAAGAACTGTGCCATGATGCATACATTACATGCATGTTTCCCTTTTGTACATACAAGTGGTATTTGCTTTATATATGATAATTTTCATAACTGATTTTTCATATATGGTTTATTTAGCTCATGTGAAGGTATCATGTGGTGAATTCTTACTGTTGTTTTTAGTTGTCAAGTCACTATTGTGGTTGCTCTGGGATTCTTCCGGGTCGAGCACCAATGGCGTTGTGGCTTTCTGAAGAAGCTTTGAAATTCATGCTGAGAGGAGTGTGGTTGATGACTTACTGTAAATGACGCTTATCTATCTAGATCTCTCTCTAATCGGTTTATGATATAAGTCAGGCTGAAACTATAAAGGACACTTTCAAAACCCCAGGGTTCACATGCATTTTGAGTTGGCACAGCTTTGTACAGTATGTGTTTGAGTGAACGTATATCGTTTGATAAGAGATCTGCTCTGTATTGAAAAAGTCATTATAGAATTAGCTAAACTAGCTAATGGTAATCAGACGGCCGCTTCAAAGGGTGAGGGAAGAAACTAGTGTCTTTGTAGATTGGCCTCAATTGGTTTTTTCTCTTCAAAATTCCTCCTAGTAAAGTCTGGTCTTCTTCTCTCACCCTAGATGCAGATGTTTGCGGGGCAAGCGGGCAGTCATTACCCCCGTGCACACCACAGCCCCATGCTAAACCCATCTGCCCGGATACTGCCCCACCCCATGAGCGCCCTGTCCCAGCTCAGCTCTCAGATTGGCCATGGCTCCTTTACACACGGTTCCCCGTCATCGTCAGGAAGTCAGTCAGCCACGCCCTCCCCCTCAAGCTCCGCCCAGGAAGAGGAAGCAAAGTACCACTCAAAGGTACAAGAACCAGAACAACTACTTACAGGGCGATCAGCATGAAACTGCACGCTATTTAACAGTAGAACAGAGCGTTTTCTCTTTAGATTGAGATCTTGATTACACTTTACAGAAGCATTTATTGATGCATTCGGTATCGTGAAGTAACAACACTTTTACAGCATTTATTGATGTTTGTTTATAACATATTAACCGATTTCAATTTATGCAACTCGAAAAGTTAAATATATATGTATATATGTGTGTGTGTGTGGAAATTATTGTGAACCGTGATTAATACATGTGGTAAAGGTATTGTAAGTTCATGTTAGCGATTGCAATGTGTTTAAGCATTAGTGACTTTTCATCACTGATGCATTCAATTGGTCAAAAGAGACAGTAAAGACATTTATAATGTTACAAAAGATTTATTTTTCAAATAAATGCTGTTCATCTTTGAATAGTGAAAAATAAAATGCATCATGGTTTCCACAAAAATATCGTGCAGCACAACTGTTTTCAACATTGATAATAATAAGAAATGTTTCTTGAGCAGTAAATCATCATATTTTCATGATTTCTGAAGATCATGTGACACTGAAGACTGGAGGAATGATGCTGAAAATACAGCGGAGCATCACAGAAATAAATTACATTTTAACATAGGTTCAAATAGAAACAGCTATTTTAATTTTGTAGTATATATATATATATATATATATATATATATATATATATATATATATATATTGCAATTTTACTGTATTTTTAATCAAATATTGAAATCCCATTGGCTAAAGGATCAAATATCATCAGTGATTTCATGGCAGGTCTCTCTTGAAAAGTTTATAGGTTATCGTTAAAAAAATCTGTTCCTCTTGTGGAAAAGAATGAATGTGATTTTTACTTCCGGAATCTGTCTGTTGTGTTCTATAGAGGAGCATAAACGCCAGACTTTGAGAGCTTTGAGAATAATCCCCTCTCTTTATTTAAAAGCAAACGATTTTCCATGTGTCTCAAAAGTGTTTACAAATCTCTGCATTTTAACTTCACATCTTGACGTCTTTTGTTCCCTGTGATTTGTTGGCAAAAACATTACTCTGTTCTCTCTCTCTCTCTCTCTCTCTCTCTCTCGCTCTCCCTCTCTATCCCTCTTTTCATTTTCATTGTCCCAGAAAACCAATTACTCCTGCTTGTCCGTCATCCTCTCCTTTTATTGGAAGTGTCAGTTTGAATTTAATTTGAATGTTGCATGTAATGCACAAGGCAGCTTGAAATCCCTCATTATCGCGACGCTGCATGCTTAATTGGATTGAAAAACACAAAGAGTGAATTAACTTACATGATGTTTAAATTACATTGTTCTTCAGTGGGCTTATGGAAGAGTCCGGCCTAATACAGCACAAAGTCCGGTGCAATTATACCTGGTTCGAGTAGTTTTAAAAAGCAAGTCAAACTAGTGAAAGAAGTGTTTGAGTCAGCCTTAAATCCTGGTGGATTTTAATAATAACGCTGTCTGGAAAACAGAAACAATTAGCACATTTCATTCCCATTGGTCTTTCTTTTACTGGAAATGCTTGTGAATACAGTTCTGCTCATTGACACGTACAAATGCACGCTAATGTATTTCTGGAATGTGCCGTGCGCTCATGGATGGCATATGTGTATTTGTTTGCGCTTAATTAAATGTATATAAATCTAAAGCATTTAATGGCTGGATTCCAGTCAGTTTTACAGAATGAATGTGCTGCTTTTTAGCTTGTGTTTGTGTCTGTGTGTCTTTGACATGTTTTGTATATTCATGCATGTGAACGTGTGCTTTTTCATGCATTAATTGAATCCTTAGTTTGAAAAATATGCAGCTGTGCACTTATAAGGACGTGTGCACACATGTTGAAAACGTGCATGTAGTCATGCACATACTAGTGAATAAAACTCTTCATCGTGGTACTGTAATGCACACAAACATTGCATTCTCAGGGCTGCCACAAGTGATGCTGTAGCAACATCGTCAGGCAGTGCACTACATACTACATACTCAACATATTCAAGGTCCAAAAGAGAAAAGAGGACAACAAATTGGACTGACAACTTGTTTGGACTAGATTCAAATCAAAACCTCACTCTGTATTTTGTTGCACAAATCTCATGACAGATTTGAGAAACATATACAGTATGCTCACATTAATATTTTTAGAATGGAATTTAATTAATTCACAGCTTTATTTTGGACATGCAAAAGTTTATTTTCTGTGATGATGTATTTCCATTTAGAAACTCAGTGGTTTTCTGGCGAACATTTCATTGAAATAGAATTGGGAACAATGTCTGTATTCGTCCATGCTTTGAGAAGAGAAAGTCATTTTGTCCACTTTTAGTACCTTAAAGATATAAACAAAGGTCCAATTTTAATATGCAATAAAACAAAATACAAGATTATTTGTTTCAGACTAGGTTAAAGCTAGTGTTATTCTAGTATCATTTTTATTAATACATTGAATTAGTTTATTATTATTATTATTATATTTTTGAATTAAGGTGTATTTATTTATTTTGAGTTTCAGTTTTAGTTAACTATAATCCTGGTCAAAGCTGATTCTTTTAAGAAAGTAAACAGAGTTTTTAATTTCATATCGACTTTATTACAAATTTTGACTCTGGTTAATGACTAATGTTGTTTTATATGCTGATAATCATGTAAATCACATGTAAAGTTAGACGTGTATGGAGATTATACAGCGGATGGAGCATCAACCAGCCTTTCATGCTACATTTGCTCTCTGCAAAATAGTTTTTTTTTTTTTTGCTACGTTGAAAATGCTGATGAGAGAGAATGATGTTATCTAACCATCAAGTTCTGTCCTAGAAACCTCTTTCACTCATTTGCTGTTTTCAGTCCTGTTAAAGACAAAGATGTATTGTTCCTTTGTTTCTTACCACCACTCTTTCCATCCCCATTTTCCACCGGTTTAAATAATGCAATCGTATTTCTTTATTTCAAATGCACTGCGTTTTAGATGAAGAAGCGCGTATTAGTGTGCATCAGACATGAGATGATGCAGCACTGATTCAAATGGGATATTAACAACGTCTGCTGGACTCTCTGCATTAAGAAATCAATTTCAGCCACAATGTTTCAGCGCCCTGAAGAAAGTCTGTGAGCTGTCAGAGCAGATTACGGCGCCGTCGCTTGACTGAAAGCATTCTGGAATTCAGTGCATCCCATTTTTATTTCATGATGTTTGAAGATAAAAGACAACCAACATTTGCATATGACTGGAAGTGCAGTGCATGTTGGAAGACACAGTCTGTGAGTGTAAATGCACTCGAAGAACTCTTAGATATCAGCAAACTACACATGCATTTAATATTTCATTTTCATACTCAGCTCATCACAGGAACTGAACTAGAATGACTTCCAGCGCTGATTTGTAGTCACAATGTACAACGTATTTGTTGAATTGCATGTCATGCCTAGGTAAATAAATGCATCTTTACTCATTTAATTTCTCTCTTCACCTTCAGATCACAGGAGAGAAGCGACCCTCCTCTGATATGATGAAGCCCAAGCCCAAACCTCAGAAGAAGAAGAAGAAGAAGGACCCCAACGAGCCGCAGAAGCCCGTCTCAGCCTACGCACTCTTCTTCAGGGACACTCAAGCTGCCATCAAGGGTCAGAACCCCAACGCCACCTTTGGAGACGTCTCCAAGATCGTGGCCTCCATGTGGGACAGTCTGGGAGAGGAACAGAAACAAGTGAGTGGATTCAGAGCAGCATTTTCTTGCTCAGAAGTCGCTCTTTTCTTGCTCATGATGGATGGATGGATGGATGGATGGGTGGATGGATGGGAGGATGGATGGATGGATGGATGGGTGGGTGGGTGGATGAATGATGGATGAATGATGGATGGATGGAAAGATGCATTGATGGATGGATGGATGGATGGGTGGGTGGGTGGATGGTGGGTGGATGGTGGATGGATGATGGGTGGATGGATGATGGGTGGATGGATGGATTGATGGAAAGATGCATTGATGGGTGGGTGGGTGGATGGATGGATGGGTGGATGGATGGATGGATGGATAGAAAGATGCATGGATGGATGGATGGATGGAAAGATGCATGGATGGGTGGGTGGGTGGGTGGATGGATGGATGATGGGTGGATGTGAGGATGGATAGATGATGGATGGGTGGATGGAAAGATGCATGGATGGGTGGATGGATGAATGGTAGAATGCATGGATGGATGGATGGGTGGGTGGGTGGATGGATGATGGGTAGATGGATGGATGGATGATGGATGGATGGATGGATGGATGGATGGAAAGATGCATGGATGGATGGATGGTGGGTGGGTGGATGGATGGATGGATGATGGGTGGATGGGTGGATGCGTGGATGGATAGATGATGGATGGGTGGATGGATGGATGGTAGGATACATGGATGGATGGATGGGTGGATGGAAAGATGCATGGATGGGTGGATGGATGGATGGAAGGGTGGATGGTAGGATGCATGGTAGGATGCATGGATGGATGGAAGGGTGGATGGAAAGATACATGGATGGGTGGATGGAAAGATACATGGATGGGTGGATGGATGATGGGTGGATGGATGGATGGAAGGGTGGATGGATGGATGGTAGGATGTGGACAGTTGGACAGATAGATAGATAGATAGATAGATAGATAGATAGATAGATAGATAGATAGATAGATAGATAGATAGATAGATAGATAGATAGACAGACAGAATCTTTTGAACAACTAAATGTATCCTTATTGAAAAACAAGTGCTGATTTCTTCCAAAAAGAAATATATAAACTATTTTATACTTTTCTTCCAAAAAGAAATTATATAAACAGTTGATTTCTATATTTGTTTTGTGATCAGTTGATTTGTGTTGAGTAAGTCTTTACTCTGTGTTGATGTGCATGGGAACATGTGTGTGTTTGAGTCAGTGATGAGCTTTGTATACTGTACAGTAAGCTCGACTGAAGCGTGTGTGTGTGTGTGTGTGTGTGTGTGTGTGTGTGTGTGTGTGTGTGTGTGTGTGTGCGTGTGTGTGTGTGTGTGAGGGCTGCTGTATTTTTAGCATATCCTCTGTAACACACGGCTGCGATTGCTTGTCAAATAAGAGCACCTGCCTCACATTCTGCCTTTCTCTCGCTCGCCTTTCTTCTTCTTCTGAGAGCTGCTGTGTCCTTTTATTTGCAGTTAATTTTTGCCTCCTTCACTCTCCCCTCTTCACCATGAATCTTCATTTTGCCGCTGACACCCTTGAATGTGAATTCCTCATTTCCCGGGCTCTTTTTATTTATATCTGTTGCCTGGTGATTCGATCATGCTGAGAATACGAGATTAGCCATCACCCGGCGCCCTTCAGTTCCCCTCAAGGACATCTGCTCTCCCAAATCTTATTGTTTGTGCATTTTAACCCTTCGACGGCTGGAAGAATCAGCTGTAGGAAACGTCTAGGCTCCATTTGGTTTGGTTTTGTTTCCTAGCATAATAAGGCTCGTCCCTGGCGTCTGAATGTGGTTTTATATTTATGTGGGATAACAAGGTGACTTTGGTTGGAACAATGGTTCCTCTGTGAATCTGTTCTGTATGGGGTCATGAGGATGCATGTCCCCGAGGTGCATTTAATTGGCTAATTAGCGCTGATTATGTCATCTTTCCCTGAGATCATCACTACTGACTACTGACGTGTAGAAAGTTCTGTTTCAGGGCATGTTTCAATCCCTAGTGAGCTGCCTACTTAGACAGCATGTGTTTACATTAGGCTCTTCCAAAACTCTGTTTTCAGATCAGTCATGATTCCTATACTGCTCATATTTTGGTACACTGGTAAAATTATTTTTTGAAGTTGTAAATAAAGAATACCGGAGCATGTTTTACAATAAAATACGATTTTAGTCTACTTTGAAACATTATATTCTATTAAGTGTTACTTGTCATTTTATTGTAATTATTTGTGAAATTTGCTCGCAATTTCTGAGTGAAAATAAATTCAAAGTAAATCCCACACTAATTTTTCTTTACATTTTACTCACAATCAAAGGAAGCTAGGAGCAACATTTGTTGATATTATTTTATGTATTTTATCTTTTATTTTGTGTCATTTGCTTTTTCATTGTATTTTTTAATTTTTTTATTTACAAGCAATTTCCTGAGAATTCATATAATTACAGTAAATCCTACAGTAAAAATGCATTTATATATATATATAATTTTTTTTTTTTACTAGTTAAAAGTAGTAAAAAAAATCATACACCATTTTATTTATACTTTTTTATATTTTTACTCTTAAGGGCATATTCGGTGAGTTTTAGTGTTTAGTGTTAACAGTGAATGCTGGAAATTTTTTTATTTAATATATTTTATTTTATTATTTATTTTTTATTTATGTCATTTTCTGTTTTATTGTAATTTGCCAAATTTATTTTGAATTTTTGAGAGAAACAATTTCAAAGTAAATTGCATGCTAAAAACATTTAAATTATTTTTATAGATTTTTTTTTCAAAGTAAATGTGAGATTACATTTTTTCAGTCTTTTTTCCATTTTTTTTTTTACTCTAAGGCCGTATTCGATGAGCTTTAGTGCTCATAATCTATGAAGACAAGTGCAACATTATTTTTCCTGTCCTCAGAGGGGAGTATTGTGTGAAGAGCTGCTCTGATTGGGCCATTAGTGGATGATTGATAGGCCTCTGCTCCAATAGATGACTGTAATTTCTTTAGTGATGGCCCTGACCTATCAGTCAGTGAATGATGAATATGTTAAATGATGGAGAACAGGCATAATCCCAGCCACCCTCTGAACCGCAGGCAATAAGTCCTCGCTCCCTAACATTTATTCACTGGTTAGAGAAGCTCCAGAGCTCCAGTCACACTAGTTTCATGGACAAAAACAAACATGTTCTTATGTCTTTGTATAGTTTGTATTTGATTTTGTTTTGTTTTATTTTATTAATTATTTTAATGTTATTTAGATTAGTATTTTACATTATTAATTATTTTATCTTATTTTATTATTTTGAGATTTTTTATAATTATTTAAAAATATATATATTTTCAGTAGTTTTTTCTTTTTTCTTTAGCATTGTTATACTCATTATTTCATCTTATTATTATTTTTTTTTTACATTTTTATAATGATTGCCATCTTTTTTATGCAGTATGTTATTTTATTCTTATAAAAAAAATATTATTAATAATTATTTTAATTTTAACATGTTTTTATTTTTTACTTTTTAAATGTACTATTTAATTTTATTGATTATTATTTTAATTAATTATTTAATTTAATATTATTTTATCATTATTTGCATATTTAAGATATTCTCTCTCTCTCTCTCTCTCTCTCTCTCTCTCTCTCTCTTTTCCTGTATTTTATGTGTAAATCTCAAAAACGTCCAGATATATTTCAGACATTTTTCACACTTAATATTTCATTAAAATTAAGAAAATAAATAAATAAAATAAAATCTTGAAAATTGAGAACATATCTCCACCAAATTCTCATTACTGTAATGTGAAAAATATAACTTATTTAAATGTAATTAAAGTAGTATTTAGATATCATCCACTGTAAAATAAAAAAAGATTTAAAGATTTAAATAAAATAAAGATACTGGAGTGTTTAACAAGAAAATTAACTGTTTATTTTTGAGAAATTTCATATTTAATTAAATTTGTTACCTGCTGTTTCTTTGTAGTTAATTGAGACATTTACTTTTAACATTGTTTCAAAATGAATCCTACACAAAAATAAATAAATAAAATAAATCAGTTTTGAAGCATTTATTTAATATATGCTCCTTTAAATTCAAAATAGTAAAAAAAGTTAAAATCCTTATATATATATATATATATATATATATATATATATATAAATAGCAAACAAACTCAAATGTAACCAAGTGCATTCGATTAATACAAATTTGGGATGTCATGTGACCGTGGCATGTTTTTGAGCTTCATGTCTTTGTGTATAATGATCTTGTTCTCTTGTTCTCCGCTGGGAACATCACAAGTCTGTCTCTCATTAATTATGAAGCTTTTCTCTTCTGAAGGGTCTGTGTCTCGTGTTGTTTCTCCTTCTGAAGCTCTTCTTCAGAATCAGATTCACTCCTGAATCTCTGTCAGATGTCTTTCTCTCCCTCTTTACACCCGTACCCCGTGTCACAGGGTCTCGCCAGTTATTGTCTTCCATAATTAAGCGGTTATCAAACATGAACATTTTATTAAGGTACAATTACAGCTAACTCTGCCCGGCGCTCTGTTACTCCGAATACACAGGGACCTGCTCTCTCTCTGACGGCTTCAATTGCTAATGAATCTGCTCACTTTGGAATAATTAGAAATCCTTAGGCATGGTAATTTATTTAAGAGCTGCTGTCGTTAGGGCCACTCATTAGTGGAGGTTAAATTAATTTGGAACCAAAGCTGCTGGGAGCTCCTCGGGAGTTCATTACTACAAAAAGCAACACCACCTCGTTCAGTATTTAACCCTCGCCATGCAAGGTCACAAACTCATGCTCGCTGAAGGTATTCATGTTTTGGGGATGTTATTTGTGTTTTGTCGATTAAATGTTGGTTAAAATCGACTTCTCAGTACGGTTCAAGCATACTGTCAGAACAACAGTTACTGTCATAATAAAAAACCTGAACTGACGTCTCACAAATCAACTATCAAATAATAAACTACAAGAACTAGAAGAAACTACATTTATTTTATTTTATTTTTATTTTTTTTATTTTTTATTTTATTTTATTTATTTATTTTTAATGCAAATTTTATTTGATTTGTTATTTGATTTAATTTAATTTATTTATTTAATTTAAATACAAATGTAATCTTAATTTTTATTTTAATTTATTAATTTACTATTAACATTTTATTATTATTATTTTTTTTTTTATATTTAGATTTTTTTTGGATAGATTAACTGTTACATTTATTTATTATGTTATTAATGTATGTATAAACAATTACATCATAAAAAGTTATTATTTATTTATTTATTGCCTTGTGACATTATAATCATGAAAATGTGGCACATTTCCCCCTTAAATTCCCATTATTAAAATGAGACAAATAAATTAATATACTATTAAAATTATATTGAAAGTAGAAGTATCCTAAACTCTAGAGGAGACAGATGTGGGATTTGAAGGAAGCGTTTGCACCTACAGTATGTAATCTCAGTGCTGTTTATGAGACAGAACTGAGGTATTCAGGAGATCTCATTTGTATTTCTCTTCCTTTAGGAGCGCAGTGTCTGATGTTTCCCCTCATCAGCTGAAATCATTCTGATGGCCGTCCCAGTTTCGCAGGGAATTGGCTGCACTTGTTGCCAAAAGAAATGCAAACCGTGATTCTGGGACGGTGAAATGACTCACAAGCTATTACATTAGCCTGCATTGCATTTCATTCACTTTATTTGTCTTTCTCTTCCACAACCCCCAGCCTTTTCTTTCCTCTTCTTTTGTGCTCTTTCTTTGATGTTCACTTAGAAATCTGTCTGCCTCAATGTGAACCCAGAAAGAATGATTTTGTTTGAAACATATAGTTAATTTACTTCCATTATGAATTATGAATTATGAATTCCATTATGCTGTATTTACAGTCACATGCAATATGCAACATGCACTGTAAAACATGATAATGCTTAAATAAAATAAAAAAATATATCCGTGGGGTCAACCGAAATAAAATAAGCTGAAGTGTTAAAATAACAAAAAATTTAATAAAACTGAAATATAAATTAATAAAAAATAAATATAAGTTTAATTAAATATTTAAAAAACTAATAGTAACGTCAAAAGCACATAAAAAATTATGCAATACATTGTAATGAATGATTTTTTTTTTTTTTTTTGCACAGTATTATGCTTAAAGCATGAAAAAATAAATCAATAAATCAAGACAATATCAAATGTTATTTTGTCTCTCAATTAATTGTATCTTGATTTAAAAAAAAAAAGGTACCAGGTTTCTTAAAGTTATCTTGAACTAAAACTGGAACTGGTTTAAAAAAAATAAAAAAATAAAATAATAATAAAAATAATTGGTAATTTGAAATAAAACAAACATGAACTGAAATAAAATAATAAAATATTTATGTATTTTAATAAAATAAAATATGTAAAATGAACCATTTTTAATGCAAAATGCAGCATTTCTTATTTTAATTTAATTTACCTTGAAGTACTAAAATAACCAACATATATTAATAAAAATTAACAGTTAAAACTACATAGATGTACAGTATATTTTAAAACATATATATCAAAATAACACTGATTTGTACTGGAAAATAAGACAAAAACACTGAGCGAGATTTTTCTCTCTCTCTCTTCACTGAGACAGTACAGACCCGAGGACTGGATTTGAGGCTAAACTAACGTCTGTGTTTCAGATGCATGAGGTTGAAAGTTGTTGACATGGCACTGACCAGGTGCAAAGCAAAGGTTAACTGTTCATATTGCAGCATTACGTGTGTGTGTGTGTGTGTGTTTATTCACAGTTGTGTTTGGTCTCCTCGCAGGCATACAAACGGAAAACAGAAGCAGCGAAGAAGGAGTACCTGAAGGCCCTGGCAGCGTACCGAGCCAGTCTGGTTTCCAAGGTAAATGA
>NC_081771.1:1362500-1382500 GCF_963082965.1 Carassius carassius
GTTTGTATATAGCATCAATATGATGTGCATGTTCTCTGTCAGACCTACAGTGACCCGGTGGAGAACAAAAGTGTCCAGTCTAGTCAGCCGTCGTCACACATGATGGGCCCCAACGCCTCCCTGTACAGCGTCCCACCCCAGCCCTCCTCCCCGTACCTGGGCCCCAGCCCCTTTCCTCTCTCAGACCTCCAGAGCTACGCGGCGGGGGCTCCCAGACACGGCCTGCCCCGTTCAGCCATGCTGCCCGCGCTCAGTGCCTCTCCCCCAGCATCCTTCCAGATCAGCCCTCCCCTCCACCAGCAGCTCTCTCTGCACCAGGGCTCCCTCCTCAACCAGCCAATCCGCATGCAGCAGGTCCAGTCACAGCCAATCATCTCTCACCAGATGGGCCTCCAGGCTCCGCTGCACTCCCCACCCCCAGGACAGCAGGTTAGTGTGCATGCTGGGAAACACCACATGTGCTTGTGTTTATGGGGTACCGCTGGAACGGCACACTGCCATTGAATTTTGTGCATAGAAATTTCCCAGTTACCAGTTACCCTGACCACAAAATCAGTCATAAGGGTCAACTGACTGAAACTGAGATTTATGCATGAATACGCTGAATAAATAAGCTTTCCATTGATGTATGGTTTGTAGGGATATTTAGAATAAAATATTAAATATTAATTAATAAATACTGAGAAAATAGTGTTTAAAGTTGTCCAGATGAACTCCTTAGCAATGCATATTACTAATCAAAAATAAAGTTTTGATATATTTACGGTAGGAGGTTTACTAAATATCTTCATGGAACATGATCTTTACTTAATATCCTAATGATTTTTGGCATAAAAGAAAAATCTACAATTTTGACCCATACAATGTATTGTTGGCTATTGGTACCTGTGCTACTTATGACTGCTTTTGTGCTCCAGGGTCACAAATGTACAACTGTACAACTCTATCCTATAATGTTATGCGCTCAACTTGAACTTCATTTCCAGCGTTCATTTGATTTTCTAAATGCAAATAACATCTTTCCTAAATTATATCTGGACGTGATTTCTTAATTTAAACATAAAGTTGCGTACCAATTTTTTTTTTATTATACAATATATAACATATTTTCCAAACTTGGCCATGGTAACATTTATCGATGCTACAATGCTTGAAATTACTATTTTGGGGGAAAAAAAATAGCATACAGTGTATATTTGCAGTGTGCAGTAAACAGTATGGTTGTATTGCATTCCAAACTTGCCATGATCTAAGGTGTAATTTTTTTAAATCTTATTTTTCTGTGGAAAACCAATGAAACACACAGTATTTATCCCCTGGTTTTTGTTAAAGTCTGTAATAGTGGTGATCAGAGTTTTAGCCGGAACTAATGTTGGGAAATTGTTATGAAGTTAAGCTGGAAAAGGAAAGGTCATCTTAAGCGAGCAGCTAGCGGTTGCAGTGTGAGGTGAAATGAGATGAAGTGAGAACTGGGGTGGAGGATGTGTTGTTTTGAAGGTGTTGTCTTTATCAAAAGATGCCGTGTGAAGTGAAAAGGTCTGATTTTTCAAAGCACCATCAGTGTTTAGCACCTCCCTGCAGTGAAGAATTAAAAGAGAGCATTTTATCAGCTGTGAGAAAATGAGAAGTGAGAAATAAATTATAGGTTTCATTCTTGGTATGTTTTTTAAATCTTTAAATAGCATGCTTTACATTTTCAGAATTTAATTAAAATTACAGTTTTGTATGTTAAGTATGTAAATTAGGGCCTCACACTTGCATTGCATTGACCAAGCATTTATATTTGTATAATTGCATATGTATCTGGCCTTAAAATGCTAATAATATACTGTATGTGTGTTCTCTCTCTTCTAGGGATTCTCTCACTTACAGTCCGAGTATCAGAAGAGTGTGGGGGGGTCTCAGTCTCCAGGGGCTCCGAACCCAGCGGGCCAGAACCCCGACTGGGACAGCGAGTACTGCAACCGGGAATGTGGCGGAAACCACTGCAGGTAAACAGTGTGTTTGTTACAATGTTAACTGCGCTTGTCCCATGAGACGTGTGTGTCATGGTATCAGGGGACACTGTGAGCGTGTGTAGGCAGTGTGTGTGGTTTCAGAGCAGTGCGGCATGAATTATTTATTCTGTAATATAACAATGCAATGCAAAAACCACATACAATAACAAAGTTAAAAGACTAGTACACCCAAAAATGAAAAATCTGTCATTATTTATTCACCTCATGTCATTCCAAACCTGTATGACTTTCTTATGTGGAACACAAAAATATATATTTAGCCGAATGTTCAAACTTCTATAAAGTACTGACAAAAAGCATCTTAATTTTCATTACCTTGGTTTTTAGTGTTCTAAAGTCATATGATAGATCTGAAGAAAACTTTGAGTGAATATAGTAATCCTTTTTATAATTTTTTTTCTCAAATTCCATTTTTATTTTCATTTTCATTTTTTTCTGGACTCTGTTTAATGGTTAAATCAATAAAATGTAATATAATTGAACATAAATTTATTAAAAGTTTACTAAAAAGAACATTTTTAGGGTACTATGATTTTTCTCTCAAATTCCATTTATATATATATATATATTTTTTTTTTTTTTACAAATTCTGTGTTTTCTGTTAATTTTTTTCCGGATTACATTTTAATGGTTAATTAATAATCAAAAAGCATTTCTAATTCATAAAAATAACTTAATTTATTCCGTTTTTTACAAATAAAATCAAAAATACAATGGTCCATGTCGTGATTTAAGTGTACTGACCCTATTTTGATTTATTCTTTCAAAATTTGACACATTCCTTGACATTCTATGTTGTACAGTAAATTCCATTTTTATGTCTTTTTATGGCAATATTTTATTCTGCAATTCCATTTGCATTTTCTTCATCACAGCCCTAGGATTGATGTTACGATGTTAAGGCTTTTTTTTTTTTGGTTGCTCAGACATTTTGCTCAATATCTTTATTTTTGTTCAGTGGATTGGTTTGAATTTTGGTGTGGAGTGACATGAGGGTGAGTCAATAATGACACAATTGTCATTGTTGGCTGAAAATTTTCTCAGGAGAACTTTTGCAGTTTAAAAAAAAAAAGCAAGGCATTAACGTTTTCCTGAAACTCGTTTGTTTCTCATTGTTTCACAGTGGCAGTATGATAGGCAGGGACAAGCCACTCTACCTCACTTGAAGCAAAACAAGGAGAACGGAAAGAGAAAAGATGAAACAACACCAGGGAGTCCACGGCACCCTTCCCAGACATCATCAGTTTCCCTCAGTGTCATTTTTCATTCGTTTTTAGAAGGATGTGTGTGTGTACGCGTTCTGAAGACTACTAGTGATCCTTTCATTTTTGCCAAGCACTTAAAAATGTACAGGCCTCTCCGTCAGAGACCTCAGAGAGCACTCACCCTGTCTCTGAATAAACTTAAAAGAAAAACACAAAAAAAGATGTATATAAAAACGAAAAGGAAAAAAACAAATAAAGCAAACTACCATTAAACTGGCCCTCAGGGCAAATGAGCTTTAACTAAAACAGAGGAGATCTCTCCTCGTAGTTTCTCAGTTACTTTCCCTCTGGTCTCATTTTTATTTTATTTTCATTTTTTTTTGTTTTGCTGTTGTACTTACTGTTGTATTTATTTCCTGCTTGCAACATAGCGCTTCTTTTGGCTGATAACAGGTCCTTTACTTTAGAGAAAATACTCTTCTGAGTGCGATACGTTGCTGTTCAACTAATGCTAATAATGTGAATTTTAGGCAAAAAATAAAAATAAAATAGACAGGAAAAAAGTAATACACAAATGGAAAAATTGATACAAACAACTTCTTTTTGTAATTTTAAAGACCCGTGTAGGTCTTTGTTGATCTGTCACAGTGTGATTGTAAATATCACTTTTTTTTGGGGGGGGTCAAATTGGGAAGATGAAGTCCAGATATTCTTTTTCTTCTTTAATATTACTTTTAATTCATTGATTTGTATTTTAAATGGTATTTTGTGAATGCGTGCCGGTTTGAATGAGTGTGTGTGAGTGTATTTGTGTGTTGTGTAACTGAACAGCCTGTGCAGGTGATATCAGAAGAGTTTCCACACGTACACAATCTTGCATTAAAATCTGTGCTCACTGGTGTGAAAAAAAGATCTATGGCAAAAACCATGACAGACTGCATGACCTGGCTCTCCATTTAGGCTCCCCGATTCATCAGAGCCTCATTTTTGGTTTTAAAGCATGACTGTATGGAAGTCTGTTTCCATCACTGAATACACAATTAAAAAAAAAAGGTAATTGTGTCTTTTTATTTCACAATTCTTTTTTTCTTGCAATTGCAAGTTTCGTTTTGCAGTTCAGACTTTTTCTCAGAATTGCATGATAAAACTAGAAATTCTAACTTTTATCTCAGAATTGCGAGATATAATTCTGAGACAGTCACAATTGCAAGAAAAAAGTCAGAATTGCAAGATACAAACTTGCGAGTTTATATCACACAACTCTAAGGAAAAACTCAGAACTGTGAGATAAAAAGATTAAATTATCTGTTTTTTATTCAGTAGCAGAAATAGACTTCAATAACTCTGAGATCGCAAACGTACGGTTTTACGAAGCATGTTCACAGCCAAACTAGTGAGGTGATTTGATCAGCTTTGTCGATTTACTCTCAGGTTCTACATGCGACGTATAGAAGCGTAAATGTCCCAGATTCAGGTCAAAGGCCAGAAACAATCTTCACGCAAGGACGTGAACACTGACATGTTGCAAGGGCAGTTTCCAAACGTTTGTGCCATTAATCCTTATTATTCAGCAAGATTCTCTTCAGTTTATGTTAACCTCGCCACTTGTGAAAACACAGATGATGCACCGCATTTCACATTTTTGTGCTTGCATAGAGTTTGTTTCAAGCCTGAAGCAGTGGTTCTGTTGAAACCCGGGTCATTTCTTTTGCCTGGTCTTGACTGACATTAAATCCACCAATATTACATGTAAAGGTGAACTATTATGTTCTCAGTGTGAGATAATACAGCACACAGTAAACCAACAGTGGGTCTATAGTTTTCTAGTAGCTTTTGCTAGATGTTCTATTGTGTTGATCTCATCTTTAAGTTTTGTGGGGAAAAAATTAAATACATTTGATCATTTAGTCGAACGTTTTATTTTATTTTATTTTTATTTTTTTCTACTGTAGCATACTATTTTTAGTTGAATAAAAAGAATAACTTCTAAGACATTTAATTTGTGTACAAACCTGCCAATTGTAGTTATTTTATTTGTAAAGTCAGCTATGATAATTATTTGAAAACTGTTATCAACAACTTGCCCATCAGTTAATATTTAATAATGTTTAACAGGTTTCTATTTATGAACAATATGAGATCAATTTTGCTTATAACACCATTATTTGAATTCTATAGTGTTTTGTTTTTTGTTTGTTTAGTTTTTTTATGATGATGATGATGATGATGATGACAATTGCTTTTATTTTTACTTTTTGAATGATGTTTTTTTCTTTCCTTGCCAGCCAGGTCATTTTGTGTCACTATGCCTTTTGTTTCATTTTGTCCGTAATAAAAATGTTAAATGAGATGTTTGTGGTTGTTTTTTTTATTTATATACAGTATATAAATGTACACTAGGTGTTTAAATCAACCTTCAATCTTCCACCTTGAGTTTTTCTTTCAGTGTGGATTAAGTTGAATCAACAAAAAGAAAAGACAGCAAAAATACAATTAGATTTTTTTTTATTTTTTATAAAAAGACTTAAATTCATATATTATTATTATACAACTTACTATACATTACTATACAATTTGTATATTATTACTCTACAAAAATATTAATTATATTGTAAATTTGTGGTCCAAATGTGCTCAATTGTCATAGAATTGCAAATATATATGTGTATGTATGTGTTTATATATATGCATGTGTGTGTGTGTGTGTGTGTGTTAAAACCACTTTCCCACTGCTATCTGACAATTTTTGCTAAAGCACAGCCTCATGTGCCTTATTGCTTAATTTGAAAACATTATATACTTTGCATGGTCTGTTATGAAAGAAATATTGTAACATAAGAAAGAAAACGACCTTATAGCATGTATAAGTCAGTCTCACACAGCAGGGAACATGATGCTAAACGTCTCTTCATGTGCTTTCACCGCGGTACAACATCCATATGGTGGACTCTGACCTGAAATCTGGTTTTTGTGGTTGCTTCTGAAAGTACAGACCCATTTATAATATTTCTCATATTATAATTTTTTTTTCAGAAGCAGGTGACAAGCAAAGCTATACAGTAAAACTGCCTGGCCGCCTCACGTTTATGTTTTATTCATATAGCGGCGGGTGTTGAATTGGCGGATAGATCATTATTGAACAATTGGAAACCAGAAGCAGCATTCCGTGCTGTGACACACATTACGAGGAATATCTCAGTCATATAATATTAATGAAACATATACGGTGATGGAGACAGAAAGATATAGTTTCATTGTGCAATCATGTGCGTGTTATTGTGTGTGTATTACAATAAAGCAAGCAAAACCTTGATATTTCTTTGCAAAAAGCACCAGGAAGGAGGCCAAAAGTTCATTCCTAACAACGTCCCATAAGAGTGAAACTCATAAGGGAGTTTGCTTTAGTATTACAATTTAATAAAGCAATGAGATTATATAGAGATTTTACACTCCAGAAATCTCAAATGTTTCTCTAGATTTGCCAAGACACCAAAATCATGTCCATATTGAATTGATTGCATGGTGAAAAGTGCCTCTATTTGACAAGTGTTTGAACATCAAGGTGGATTGGTAAGGAGGATAAACTTAAAACCTTTATAAATTATGCATTATAAAGGTATTTTTAATGCATTAATTATGCCTTAAATGCACCTTATAATGCATGTATGAGCTCATGAATAATTGTAATCAATGCATTATAATGCATTGTTACATATTTATAAGGTATAATGGATTACAACACACAGCAAACAAACATTCAAATATTATGAAAAGATTAAATGCATTACAACATACATTCTGAACACCTTTATAATGCATTATACATAAAGACTTTGTATTACCGATAAGTGTTGATATTTATTTTATTTTATTTTTTATGTTGAAAACTGAGTCTGCATGCTGATAAATCTAAAAAACGAATAAGCATTGTTATCAAACACATTTACAGTGGGTTTGACGTTGCGGTGGACATCAGGACTGAACAGACAAACAGTTTATGACCTGCGACATGGAAACTTTCCACTTCTGTGGTTGAGCTTTTGCGGTGCAACGTGCGCTGAACAGACTCTGACAGGAGCTTTCTTCTCTCTGTTTCTTGTCATTTTCTCCTCCTTTGATGTCACACATGTAACGAATGTGCTATGGTTTCCATGTCAACATTTTTTAGCTAACGAGACCACATGTGTAACTGGTCTGGTCTTCTTTAACAGGGGAGGTTAGTTTAAGTCTTTTTCCTCTACCTTTCTCTCTGACTGGTCTTTTGTTAGAGGAGAGAGAGAGAGAGAGAGAGAGAGAAAGAGCGAGAACATGCTCAGGAAACGTGGGTGGATTTAACAAGAAAAGAGTTTCAGTTTCTGCCTTTTATAAGAGCGTTGCTTTTTTCTTTTCATGGCTTTTTTCATTATTATTATCTTTTTTTTTTTTAGGTTCAGCAAAATGAGAAGTTTTAGAAAAGAGGGCTTGGTAATTCAAGAGAGACAACAGTGTGCAACTAGGCCAGTTTCATCAGCGGATTAATCACAAACACATGCTTTCAACTGTAAATAAATATTTTTTTTTTTTTTGCCAAAATCTGCTAAATATTAATAAAAATGCAAAAAAAACAAAATTTTTAAAATCATTTAAGCTTCACTTTTTAATGCAAAATATAATGTATTTATTTTGATTTTCGAATGAAATGTGAGCTGTATGTGTTCTTGACATTTCTCTCTTTTGACAAATGAGTATCTCTTTTAATGGGGAATAAAATGGTTTAAAAACAATGTTTAGCAAAATGAAATTGCTCAGAAAAGAGGACTTGGTAAATCTAAAAAAGACAACTGTGTGCAAGTAGGCCAGTTTTATTATTATTGGATTAATCCCAAAAATAAATAAATAAATAAATAATAATATCCAGACCATGATGCATACATTCTCTCAGTTGAAAAAAATAAATAAATAATATATATATTAATTTTGTGCATCTAAAAGAAAATGTCTGCTCCTCGTAATGGCCCCCTAAAGAGTCTGGTTTGTTTATTTGTTTGTATATGTTTTTTTGTTACAAATTAGTATGTTTGCTTTATTTATTGTTTATTATTTTTCATTTTCAGCATATTTTATTGAAAAAAATTGTATTCTTCATTATTTATTTTTCATTGTATTTTAGTTGTATTTATTTAAATTCATGCATTTAGCAGATGCTTTTATTCAAAGCAACTTAAAGTGCATTCAGGCTAACAGTTTTCATCTAACCTATGTTCCCCGGGAATCGAACCCACAACCTTGCGCTGCTAATGCAATGCTCTAGGAATTTATTTATTTAGTTTAAAGGTTAAAACATGTGTGTGTAATGATCCAGACATGTTGCTGTGATTAATTTGATCACACGTGTAGTAGGTCATATGCAACCTCAAATAATAATAAAAAAAATAGTTTTCTCATTACAGTGTTACAAATTTGCAATCAAAATGTTCTTAATTGACATAAAAAAATATAATAATGAAATAAAATAATAGTCATACTAATTTAATTGAATTTTTGGGTGAAATGAGCTGCAAATATGTGGTCAAAATGCACTTAACTGTCATGAAAATGCTAGTTAATGTAATAGACTTCACTTTCTTAGTGTGAAATAGTTTGTGCTATGCGGGGGGAAATACAGATGACAGGGGAGTGTGAGGTGGTGGATGCTGTGGTTGTGGACCGAGTGAACAGAAGCGTCAAAAACCCTTGTTTCTTAGCAGCAGTCAGGTGCTCCACCTGAATTTACTGTAACACCACACTGTGTGTCCAGATCGTGCTGCTGATAGCAGTGTGTGAACGTGCTTTCCCTGCATTAGAGAGAAAAACCCTTACAAACTTGATTTTCTTTTCTCATGATACTGCTGGCTTCAGCTGCCCACATCCACCCAGAGAAACGCTCCAGTCCAAATAACAGACCTCTTCCAGAAGTCACTCCTTCACCGGTCACTTACACCCAGAGTCTGAGTCCTCATAAAGTCCCCAAACACCTTCAGAGGTTAAAGAGGTCAATCCCACATCACACTCTGGGAAATAAAGGTAAAAACAAACTTACATTCAGGTTTACAGTCAATCAGAGCAATTTGGACAGTTTCCAGAATTAGCAAATTTGCACGTTTCTGTACATTTCCAAACAACAAAAACTATAAATTCAAAACAAGCTGAAGTTTTGGTTTTTAGTTTTGAGAATAAGAAACGTCAGACTAAATTTATGTGAAAAAAAAAAAAAAAATTACTTAAATTTGTATTTTTACATTTTAACCCAAAAAAAGGTGTTTTAGTAGAAAACATATAGCTAATGTTTATTTTTTACTTTTTTTATATATATTTTAAAATATATTAAAATAGACATCAAAATGTAAAATATGAGACCCTGGAGCACAAAAGCAGTCTTAAGTCACTAAAGTATGTATTGTTGTCATTGTGTGGGTCAAAATTATAGATTTTTCTTTCATGCCAAAATAGGATATTAAAGGGTTAGTTCACCGAAAAATCAAAATTCTGTCATTAATAACTCACCCTCATGTCGTTCCAAACCAGTAAGACCTCCGTTCATCTTCAGAACACAGTTTAAGATATTTTAGATTTAGTCCGAGAGCTCTCAGTCCCTCCATTGAAGCTGTGTGTACGGTATACTGTCCATGTCCAGAAAGGTAAGAGAAACATCATCAAAGTAGTCCATGTGACATCAGAGGGTCCGTTAGAATTTGAAGCATCAAATACATTTTGGTCCAAAAATAGCAAAAACTATGACTTTATTCAGCATTGTCTTCTCTTCCGTGTCTGTTGTAAGACAGTTCAAAACAAAGCAGTTTGTGATATCCGGTTCACGAACGAATCACTCGATGTAACCGGATCTTTTTGAACCAGTTCACCAAATCGAACTGAATCGTTTTAAACCGTTTGCATCTCTAAATAATCTAAAATATCTTAAACTGTGTTCTGAAGATAAACGGAGGTCTCACGGGTTTGGAACGACATGAGGGTGAGTTATTAATGACAGAATTTTCATTTCATGGGTGAACTAACCTTTTAAGTAAAGATCATGTTCCATGAAGATATTTTGTAAACTTAATTTTTGATTAATAATATGCATTGCTTAGAACTTCATTTGAACAACTTTAAATATGATTTTCTCAATATTTATTTTTTTATATATATATATTTTTTTGCACCCTCAAGTTGTATCTCGGAAATATTGTTAAATTCTAACAAACCATGCATCAATGGAAAGCTTATTTATTCAGCTTTCACATGATTTATAAATCTCAGTATTGGAAAATTGACTCTTACGACTGGTTTTGTGGTCCTGGGTCAAATATATCTTTCTTATTTTCTTTTCATTTCATTTTTAAGAAAAAGAAACTTCAGAATAAATTGAAAAGCTTGAAAGATTCATAAGCAACAACACAGAAAGTGATTTACAGGGAGGGTTTTTGATAAACAGGAAATCCTGTATCTATTAATTAAATAATATCACTATTTTCATATTTGGTTGATCTATTGCTTTAATTTAGTACTGAGGGTGTGTTTCATTTTGTACTGTAGCTTTAAACCTCAGAGCTCATCAGAGTCTAAATGTCTTATTAACACACACACACACACACACACACACACACACACAAAGAGAGAGAGAGAGAAATAAATGAAATCCTAATCTAATTTAATTAAAGTCCTTAAAGGAAAGAATCCTGTGTGCTCCATTTTATTGAGCTGTTTCAAACAATGTGATAATTCGATAAATGAGGGAATGTTTCTTGCTGTCACACGGCTCATTTGTGTTATCTTTAATTCAGGTGTGAGTGTCACAGAAACAGCACTCAGAGGAACAACAAAGCTGATTAAATAAATCACACACTTGTTCTCTGTGAATGGAGATTTTCACAATACTCAGCCATTTTTGCGTCTGGGATCCAGTATGGTTTAACAAGTACACAGTGTGTGGATTTTCACTATCGTATCGAAGGGAGCACTCATGTGTTTTTCTACATGAAGTCATTCACTATTTTCCACCATCGAAGCTGCTACTGATGAGTGCATGCAATCTCTGATAAATGGGGTTGTAGATTCAGCACATTGCATGTCTCACTATATGTATTGCATATGTACTACAAAATATTTGAAGTTTTGTAGCTTTTAGTGCATGTCTTTGAGCCTCTATATCTCAGAAAAAAAGGTACAAAAGCTGTCACTGGGGCGATACATTTTCAAAAGCTACACTTTTGTACCTAAACAGTCCATAGTGGTGCCTTAAAGATACATATTAGTACCTAAAAGTGCACCTTTTGTAAAGGTATTGCCCCAGTGACAGCTTTTGTACCTTTTTATCTGAGTGTGCATTCCAGTTTACACATTTAAAAATGAATTAATTTGTCAAATCCAAAAATACCCAAAAAAAAACAAAAATATTTAAGACTTAAATAAATTGTAATCAATTTTTTTTTGCATGTTGATGAAAACACACACACAAACACAAGCTCACACACTCTCACACACACACACACACACACACACACAAACACACACATGACTCACACACACACACGCACACAAAAATTAATCACATGGTCACACACAGAAACATCTCAACAAACATCTCAAAAGTTCAGCCGAGTTTCTAACTCTGAGTTTAAAGAGAAAATCTATATATGAACCTCCTCACATCAAGACAAGAGAGAGAGAGAGAGAGAGAGAGAGAGAGAGAGAGAGAGTGAAGGTGAAACAGAGAGAAGGAGATGAAGGAAGTATTTTTGGAAGCTAGATGTAAACCAGCCGCTCTAATACAACCTCACTGCTCTCTCTCTCTCTCTCTCTCTCTCTCTCTCTCTCTCTGTCTCTCTCTCTCTCTCTCTCTCTCTCTCTCTCTCTCGACCTCTGAAATGAGAAATTCCAATCTCTCTGTTTCTGCGTTACTCAGAGTTCTGTTCCCAGCCTCTCTCTCCCTCCACTTATAACAGCCTACTTTAAAATTCATAACTACATTTGCCCGAATAAAAGCAGCTAAGATGGAATATTTCCAGGAAGCTTACTTGAGCAAAAATACAATTGGCCCTGGCATATTTAATAACCCTAACCTGCCTCTTTAGTACAGAGAGTCATAATAACAATCATAAAAAAGAGAGGGAAAAAAAAGAGAGTCAAACCATGTCTTAGCATGAAATGACTACCCATAATTCCAGCCTGCGGCGAACGCAGGAGAGAACGAGAAACAGCTCCTGTTAAAACTGTTTGCCGTCTTTTTAACCAGCTTTAAAGGAATAATTCAACCAGTGATGAGGCTTCAGGCATCATTTATTTACTTTCACGTCATTTTAAACCTGCTTGGCTTTCTTTATTCTGTGGATGGATATATTTTGCACAATGTCAAAGCTGCACATTTTCACTTTTTTTTCAAAGCTGCACTTTTTTTTGTAACAATTTTTTTTTTATATATATATTTTTTTAAATATTTATATTTAGTTTTAAGTCATTATTGAATCATTATTTGATTTCTATTTAGTTATTTATATTTTATGTAATTCTTTTTTAGTTTTAGTAATTTTAGCACTTAAACTTATTTTATTTCAGGTAGCTGCCAGGTGAGCATTTCTAATTTTCCTCGAAGATCTAATGTTCAAAAGCATATTTACTAGTTTTTGTTCATATTTATATTTAGCTTTAATTAATTTTAATATGGTTTATTTTTAATTATATTCTTTAATATAAATCAATATATTATAAATGCATTAATAAATATATACATATATACACTATTCATAATTTATTTTAGGTTTATTTAAATAAAAATATATATTATTATTTTTTTTATTTATTTAGCAATAACAACACTGAAAGTAAACCGTGAACAGCTTCATAAATCATCGTAGTCCATATGACTCCTGCACTATAAATCAAGTGTTGAGAAATCATATTTGTGTGAGCGGCACAGGAAAATCAGGTTGTTTCTTGCTTAAAATATTTGCTATAGCTCTAAATAAAATCTTGTATTTCTGCAGAGTAAATCACGATGGCTTTACTGATGTAAAACCAGCACAAAATGTCTTGGAAAGCCATTTCTGGAAGTCTGAATGAACACAAGCATTGAAAACTACAGCCGAGGCATGACCTTCATAAAAAAATGACACAAAGCTAAATATTATAACATACACCATGAGTCATATGGACTTTAGTGTTTTATTTAACACTCTGTGTTTTTTCTGTATGGAAATGAGCAGTTCTGTTAAACAAAAAAAAACTCATAAAGGTTCGGGATTAAATAATGTGATCAAATAATAAGTCATTTCTTTCTAAGTCTGAAATATTCCTTCAATAGATTAGACTGAGGTTTAAAGGTTCTGATTGTGGATCATAATGAAGCTCTTGGGGGTTCGGACAATGCGCTCTCGCTCTTTCCTTCCCTCCTGATTCTCAGTGTGTGTGTGTGTGTGTGTGTGTGTGTGTGTGTGCATGAGCGAGCATTGTGGGATGTCCTGAGTTGAATTAGGTCACCTCTTCAATCTGAGCTGTGCTGCTCTCCACCCCCCACAAACAAAGCATCAGCAGCAGCACAGCAAACACAGAGACACAGCACCTCCTGCTGGCGGAACAAGAGTCTGCAGATTCGCGTTTCAAAATATCATTCGAGATACAGTTAATATATTACTATTTGTATTTATTAATTATAAGTCAAATAAGATGTGAAAAATGTAACACATTCATTAATAAATCGAATTGATGTAATACTTTGGTGATAAACAATAATTATTATCACTAACAATTTACTACTATTATATAAATGTAAATGAGAAATAAATTCTACATTTTGTATTTGGAAACCGCATTCTTATTTCTAGAAAAGCATAATCTACATCACTCTAAACAGTTTGGTTTTAGGCCTAAGTATTCAACAGAAATGGCAACCTGCTTTCTCACAGAACGTATTAAGGGAGCTTTAGATAAAGGCAATGTAGTAGGCACAGTGTTTTTAGATCTCAAAAAATCATGAAATTATCCTACATAAATTAAGTATGTTTAGCTTCTCTCAGCAGGCAATACATTGGTTAAGAATCTCGAGATCAGTCTGTTAAAATAAATAATTCATGATCAGCTTTATGATACAATGAGATGGGTATCCCTCAAGGGTCGATTATAGGTCCATTGTGGTTTTCCTTATATGTCAATGATTTAGCAAATTGTTGTAAGCAAACTAAATGTCAGTTATATGCAGCAACACAGTCATTTATGTATCGGCACAGACTAAACACTTAGCTGCAGATATATTAACAAATGAAATGAAGTGTGTCACAGTGGCTGAAAAACAACAGTTTGACTGAATTGTTGAATTGTTTGAATTGTTCAAAAACTGTCTCAATGTCTTTTTCAATAAAAAGGAAGGAAATGAGTGGATTTATAAAAATTTTATTAAAATCAGTCAAAAGGCAATAGAGAATATTTAAATATTTAGGTGTTATTTTAGATTCTCATTTGAAATTTGTTGTGCACGTAAAGAGGCTGTGTAGAACAAATTTCTACACTAATCAGATCTAATCAGAATTGCACAGTACTAAAGAGAAAAACAAGATTTGTCCCTGTTACATATACTAATAAATAAAATACATTTAAAACAATTGTTATTTACATTATTAAAATCATTCTAAATTAAAAATAGTAAAAGCAAAATAAAATCTAAAATAAATCTAAATTATTCTTTATATATTAAAAGTGAAATATAATTTAATAATATTTAACATAATATTTTAGAAATGAAACAATATCTACATTAAAATGTAAATATATTATTACTAATAATGTATTAATATTATATAAATAATTAAATTAATTCAAAGTGAATATATATATATATTATATCAAATAAAAAATATATTTAATAAATTGAATATTTTATTATTTTACAAAATTATGTGTTATTTTTTAAGTAAAATATATTAATATATACATTTAAAATATATAGTATATGTATTTAGTGTCACCATTAATCATTGTAATACTGGACACTTAATTAACCATACTTAATGATAAGACTTTTTCAATATATATTGAGCAAATATATTTTTCAATATAAAGTACTGATTTAACTTGAAGGTCATGGCGTTTATTTCAATAAGACATTACATAGATCTGCGCCTAAATGCAATTTTAATCAATTTAGATAAAAGTGTCTGCCAAATGAATGAATGTATAAAACATAATTATCCTGAAATGAGCCTGAATGACTGATAGTGAACTGCGGATAAATGAGAGAACTAGTGAAGCACCGCTTACTGACTGAACAACACAGACAGAAATATGAAGAATAACAGATCTGTCATCATCTACTCACCTTCATGTCACAATGCTTTTTACACTCATTTAATTATCACTTTATATCAAACTTAACTTCAGAAGTTTTCCTTTATGCCTTAATATCTAATGCAAATACACTTAGACATTTGTTGATTTGATTATATCAGTAAAACAATCTGTTTTTGATCAGCTTTGCCTCACATCCTTATGCTAATGTTATTATTAAAATAATAATTTAATAAACATTTTTATTTAATTCATTTTCAGAGAAATTGTTGGATTTGTCATTGTGCTAAACTTTCTGTTCAGCCTCTTTATGTTGTGTCACTTTCTAATTAAAAAATACGTTATTATCAAATAAATACTTTCTTTCTTTCCTTCCAATTTTTAGTGTTGTTTTCATTGTGCGCTTTTTGCCCTAAATGCTTTATGCATTTTCTGATATATATATATTTTTTTTTAAATAATGCTTTGATTTTTCAGCCAACAGTCTTTTTAAATTAAATTTAAATTGTTTCCTAATTATATAATACTATCTTTACATGCAGGCCTTGTAAAAATAAAATAAAATAAAAAAATAAATAATAAAATATATATATATATATATATATATATATATATGACCAATTTAAAACTGACTGAACCTCACCTTTAAAATATAAAATTAATTAAATAAATAATAATAAAAAATAACCTCATAAACAAATCTTTGTATAGAATTCATAATTTCATTGCAAATCGATTCTTCTCAACCTCAACCTTTCAGCGATTTAGAAACAATTGTGCATCTTCACCAGTCTATGATCTTCAGACACGAATTGAACAGAAGCATCGTTCAGAATGAATCAGTGATTCGTTTGATTCATCAGATGTTCGTAATGCAGCACCAATGTTCTCTTTCCTCCTGAGTGCCTTCAGTTTATTATCAAGACATATTCTCTCTCTCTCTCTCTCTCTCTCTCTCTGTCTCTCTCCCTCTCTCTCTCTCCGTCTCTCTCTCTTTCTCTCTCTCTCTCCCTCTGTCTCTCTCTCTCTCTCATGTAAAGAGCTCATTGGCAATTTTTCCATCTGACTGATGAACACAGTGGCCTGCTGCCAATCTCTGTTGCCATGGCGACGGTTGCCGGGTGAAGGTGTGTTCATGGGATGAGGATGTTGGATGATTTTAGGTGAATCTTGATTAATTGCTTGATTAAAGTTATTTTCCATCAATATTGTCCAGAACATCCACACATAACCAGCACTCTTCATCTCTTTTCAAAAGCTACCCACAGGCTCTGAGTCAGATCTGATTTAACCTGCATGAAGTCAATATGGAGAATAAACACATGCTTCATATTTATGTCCTTTAATGCAAAACTTTGATTCGGACAGGACCGACTCAAATCAGTACTGAACTTACAGTATATGATCCAAATCACGTTATGTAAAAAGAATCATTTATTTTAAAATGGCTTTATATTAATACTTTATATATATATAGTTTTTGATTAAAAAAAAAATAAAAAATAAAATTCGGCCTAAAAATAGCTTTTCAGGATTACTTTATTGAAATTAGAATATCATTCTTCCTTTGCCCTATGCATTGTTTTTTCCTAAAATTATTTATGTATTTTCAGAGAAAATGCTGAATTTGTCCTTGTCCTGTGTATTATCTTCAACCCTTTTAAAAATAAAGGTTAATTAAAAGAAATATATATATATATATATATATATATATCATATCATATTTGACTATAAAATAAATAAATAACCATGTCGAATTAAATAAACAAACACTCTATGAATTTTTTATTATTATTATTATTATATGTTAAGGGAAGTCGTGGCCTAATGGTTAGAGAGTTGGACTCCCAATCGAAAGGTTGTGAGTTCGAGTCCCGGGCTGGCAGGAATTGTGGGTGGGGGGAGTGCATGTACAGTTCTCTCTCCACCTTCAATACCACGACTTAGGTGCCCTTGAGCAAGGCATCGAACCCCCAACTGCTCCCCGGATGCCGCAGCATAAATGATGCCCACTGCTCCGGGTGTGTGCTCACAGTGTGTGTGTGTGTGTTCACTGCTCTGTGTGTGTGCACTTCGGATGGGTTAAATGCAGAGCACAAATTCTGAGTATGGGTCACCATACTTGGCTGAATGTCACTTCACTTTTATGTATTTGAGAAAATAGTTTTTGAATTCCACCTTCCAAAAATGTTAAAAGTTGATAAGATATTTCAGACAATAAACTTCTCAAACTAAATAAACTGAAACATTTCTTATTTTCATTCTCTGAATATTACAAAACCCTGTTTTTTTGTTTTTTGATATTTTTTTGTTCAGTTCTCCCTTTAAAAAAAATAGCTATTTGATCATCAACTTTTTTGTTGTTGTTGTTTTCATTAAATTAAAATTGCTTTGTTTCCAGATCATGTGCATCATCAGAATCACGTTTTTGTTTTTCATTATTTCTTTATTTTTCTAAAATGTTTTATGCATCTATTTACTAGGAAAATAGTTTTTGAATTCTCTCTTTGAAACATTTTCTATTTGTAGAATTTTTTTCTAAAATGTTTTTTACGGGAAAAACTCTTGTTTTTGCCAGAAGTGGCTCAGTCTCATTGTGTTCATGTGTTAAAAACAGGAGAAGAGTGCAGCTTTGTTCTTCGGGCACAAAAGACATCTCATTTGTTTTATTTCTCCAGACACAGTTCACTTCTGTACATGACTCGTGTGTAGTGAAGCCGACTGATGAACTGTGTTTGTGTGTGTTTTCTATGGTCATGGTTTTGAGTGAAATGACCTCATAAAACTCAAGTCAACAGTTATATTTATTGCAGTTTTATATACAAACAACCCTAAAAGGCACTCTTTTGTTTAAATAAGGATATAATATGATTTCCCGTCCGATAGCTAAAATAGTTTGATTACAGTTTAGTTAGAATTATAATATATTAGAATTTAGTAGAGCTTTAAAAAGGCCACATGAAGGATATTTTCCGGCTGTGAAAGTCCCTCTATGAGCAGAAAACACTTGCATATCTCCATCCCCGTGTCGCTGGAGCAGAACTCAAATGCCACAGTAAAAATGTGAGGAATACAGCAGAGCGCCATCAACACGCAAACAAATCAGTCAGATATAACAAAATAATAAAACATGATGATATTGCATAAAAGAGGCTGTGTTTACAATGCAATACTGCACACTTCCTGCTGTTTTAAACAGCATGCAACAATAAACATGTTTATTTCAGCACGCAGCATCTGCTTATCCCAAAAGTTATTATGAATTATTAATTCAAGCATGTGTAAAAATGTCACTTTTAGGCATCTAAACATATAAGATATAATATTTTTGGTGCATTTATCTGGATAAGGGAGATCAAGTGCATTGCATTTTAGTAAAGAGTATTCAGCGCAGTGTGTTCTGGTTTAAATTAATTACTAAATTAACTAAAACTGAATTTACTTTATAACTTTATGTTTGTTTTTGAATCATTTAACACCAAGTTAACATCAACAGTGGTAAATCTAATATGCAGTGTGTCAGTGTAAACACAGCCATGGTGTAATGCTCATTATGTCCACTAGAGGTCAGTATAACACAGTTATTTCAAATAAACTCAACCCATAAACTGAATTACTACTTTAAACTACTTTCAGTGAAGGTTTGTCCAATTCTAAATCTGAATTATGATTCTCATTTCAGAGTTTTAGTTGTTAAGTTTAGTAATTATAATAAAACATTCGCTATATAGTATATGAATATGTCTATAAAGTCATCAATTACTGCCTTTATTATCTTTCGTAAGGGTTTGGCCGGTCGAGTCTCTCGATGCATAGTTTCCTGGCAGATATTCTGGAAGACAGATATTCTTAAAAGGTTATATTTAAAGTCAGAAGGAAGTCAAGTTAGAAACAACCGTTATATAAGATTTTCCTTCTCAGACGTTCTCTCAGCCCTTTTCACAATCAGAGCCGCTCTGTTCCAAAACCTAGTGAGCTGCCTTCTTAGACAGCACTTTTAAGGCATCATAGGGACATTAGTATACAGCACCATGAGTATAGTCTGCATTGAAGGCAATCCCAGAATGCACTGCAACAAGCTTTGGTGATGAGTCAAGATAAATGATTATAAATAATTCAACTGAAAAATATGACTATAATGATTAAATGTAGTATTTTAATGTATTTTTTGTTGCATTAGCTATTTTATTTACTTGACTATTTTTGCAGCTTTTTACACTTATTATTGCAGTATTATAAATCAGTTCAGTCTAGACGCTCCCTTAGTAGACAGCTGCCTATGTAGGTTGTGGAACAGAGTTGAATCTCTTGTTGTGTTTCTGTTGCTGCTCTCATAGCGTATGCATTTGAGATACAAACCAATAAAATAATAACGACAGCGTTATGAAATAATCAGTGAATGGCTGACAGTCTGTGAGGGAAGATTTGGCTTGATGTCCAGTGGTCCAGCGGTCCCTTCAGTCATCATGCTAACAGCCCTAGTCGC
>NC_081771.1:1400000-1472500 GCF_963082965.1 Carassius carassius
CAAAACAAGTCATAAGGGTATATTTTTCATCATCTGAAAGCTTAATAAATAATCTTTCCATTGATGTATGGTTTGTTCGGAGGACAATATTTGTCTCAGATACAACTGTTTGAAAATATGGAATCTGAGGGAGCAAAAACATCTAAATATTGAGAAAATCATCTTTAAAGTTGTTCAAATGAAGTTCTTAGCAATGCATATTACTAATCAAAATTTGCATATATATATTTACAGTAGAAAATGGACAAAACATGGAACACAATCTTTACTTAATATCCTAATGTTTTTTGACATGAAAGATAATATGTATAAGATAAAATGTAATGTTGGCTATTGCTAAAAATATACCCCATCAACTTAAGAAACACTTTTGGAAACACTTGTTTGTTTACTGTGTTGAGACGTGCTGCGTTTGGTCTCGTACTCTATCGCATACGTTGTCAGTGTTGTGCGCTTGCTTAGACCTTTGTTGTGATAAACAGTAAAGTGCGTTCAGCTGAATTCAATTTCCGTTTTGTCGGGTTTAAAAAAGATTAGTATACCGCGGCAGCCCTCCAGTTAAGCCCTCCTCGTGTGAAGACCGAAGAGTGTAAAGACCATCGACTCTACCGTGCGACTCCACCGGGCAGGGACACCGGCAGGTTATATAAGTATTGATTTGATTAATCTCTTTTTCCTTCTCCTTGTTTCATTTCTATTTCAGTTGTTTTTTGTTTATAATCAAATTACTATGTGTGTCCAGATCCCTACTATCACTACCACTCGCAAACCACACATCACACAATGTAGACAACGCAATCTTAACAATCTGCACACTTTGCCTATATCTGCTAATACACTACTTTCTTTTTCTATTGGTCTCTGGAATTGCCAGTCTGCTGTAAATAAAGCCGATTTCATTACTTCTATTATTAGTCATTCAAAGCTTAATCTCATGGCCCTAACAGAGACCTGGATCAAACCAGAGGACACTGCTACACCTGCAGCACTCTCCAATAATTTCTCATTTTCCCACTCCCCCCGTTTGACTGGAAGAGGTGGAGGTACTGGTCTGCTCATCTCTAATGATTGGAAATTTAATTCTTTACCATCTTTGGGTATCAACAGCTAATTTGAATCTCATTCAGTTACTGTTACCTACCTTTTTAAAATACATTTTGTAGTTGGCTATCGACCCCCAGGACCACCGGGGAACTTGTTGGATGAATTAGATGTGTTGCTCTCAACCTTTTCTGAGGATGGTACTCCCCTAGTTATGCTTGGAGATTTCAACATGCATCTAGATAAACCTCTGTTTGCTGATTTCCACACTCTGCTTGCCTCTTTTGATCTCAACCGAGTGTCAACTACTGCTACTCACAAATCAGGCAACCAACTGGACCTTATTTATACACGAAACTGCTCCACTGATCATGTTCTGGTTACTCCACTGCACACGTCGGATCACTTCCTCCTCAATCTTAACCTGTCATCTTTTGACGTAACCTACGCACACTTTCACACTCCCGGCTATCTGCAATGGTTTCATCTTCACTTCCTTCCCCTAAACTGTTTGCATCTTTGGATGCTAACAGTGCTACTGATACTTTCTGCTCCACTCTTACATCTTGTTTAGACACTGTTTGTCCCTTATCTTCCAGGCCAGCCCGTAACACCCCTTCTGCCCCTTGGTTATCTGATGTTCTACGCGAACACCGTTCTAAGCTTAGAGCTGCTGAAAGGGTATGGCGCAAATCCAAAAATACTACTGACCTTAATGTGTCTCAGTCACTCCTATCTTCCTTCTCTGCTAATGTCTCCACTGCTAAAATGACATACTACCATAACAAAATTAACAATTCCTCTAACTCTCGCATGCTTTTTAAAGCATTTTCCTCTCTTCTTTGTCCTCCTCCTCCACCTCCTGCTTCATCTCTAATAGCTGACGACTTTGCAACGTTTTTCATTAATAAAATTAAACACATTAGTGCACAATTTTCCACACTACAATCAGTCAAGCTCATATCACCAGCAACCTTACACTCATTTACATCCTTCTCTTCACTCTCTGAGGCAGAAGTCTCAAAACTCATCCTTTCTAATCACCCTACAACTTGCCCGCTTGATCCTATTCCATCTCATCTCCTTCAAGCCATTTCTCCTGCAGTTGTACCTGCACTCACTCACATCATCAACACATCCCTCCACACTGGTGTTTTTCCCTCATCATTTAGACAGGCACGTATAACTCCACTACTTAAGAAACCCAGCCTCAACCCATCTCTTTTAGAGAACTACAGACCAGTTTCCCTTCTTCTTTTCATTGCAAAAACACTTGAACGAGCTGTGTTCAACCAAGTCTCTACATTTCTCACAAACAACAACCTCCTTGACAGCAACCAATCTGGCTTCAGAAGTGGACATTCAACTGAGACGGCCTTGCTCTCAGTTGTTGAAGCTCTAAGACTGGCAGGAGCAGAATCCAAATCTTCAGTACTTATCCTGCTTGAGCTGTCTGCTGCTTTTGACACGGTTAACCACCAGATCCTCCTATCAACCCTACTGGCAAAAGGCATCTCAGGAACCACACTTCAATGGTTTGAGTCTTACCTATCAGATAGGTCCTTCAAAGTATCTTGGAGAGGTGAGGTGTCCAAGTCACAACATCTATCTACTGGGGTACCTCAGGGCTCGGTTCTTGGACCACTTCTCTTCTCTGTCTACATGGCATCATTAGGTTCTGTTATTCAGAAACATGGCTTTTCATACCACTGCTATGCTGATGACACTCAACTCTACCTCTCATTCCATCCTGATGATCCAACGGTTGCTATTCGCATCTCAGCTTGTCTAACAGACATTTCTTCCTGGATGATGGACCATCACCTTCAACTCAACCTTGCCAAGACAGAACTGCTTGTGATTCCAGCAAACCCATCGTTTCATCACAATTTCACCATCAAGTTAGGCACATCAACCATAACTCCTTCAAAAACAGCTAGAAGCCTTGGAGTTATGATTGATGATCAGCTGACTTTCTCAGACCACATTGCTAAAACAGTCCGATCCTGCAGATTTGCTTTATTCAACATCAAGAAGATCAAGCTCTTTCTTTCGAAACATGCTGCACAACTCCTTGTTCATGCTCTTGTTCTGTCCAGGCTGGACTATTGCAATGCCCTCTTGGCAGGTCTTCCAGCCAATTCTATCAAACCTTTACAATTAATTCAGAACGCGGCAGCAAGATTGATTTTTATTGAGCCAAAAAGAATACACGTCACACCTCTGTTTATCAATTTGCATTGGCTTCCAATAGCTGCTCGCATAAAATTCAAGGCATTAATGTTTGCCTACAAAACTACCACTGGCTCTGCACCCATTTACCTAAATTTGTTACTTCAGACTTATGTGCCCTCTAGAAGCTTGCGTTCTGCAAGTGAACGTCGCTTGATTGTGCCATCCCAAAGAAGCACAAAGTCACTTTTACGGACTTTTAAATTAAATGTGCCTTCCTGGTGGAATGACCTCCCCAACTCCCCAAACTCCCCAAATCCGAGCAGCTGAGTCCTTAGCCATCTTCAAGAATCTGCTTAAAACACATCTCTTCCATCTTTATTTGACCCTCTTACTTTAACACTCACTATTCTAATTCTATTCTTTAAAAAAATCTAACCACCTTTCTAATCTTTTTGTATTCTATTTTATTTTCATTTATTATGCAATTGTATGTGTGTTTGTGTGTGTGTGTGTGTGTGTGTGTGTGTGTATGTGTGTGTGTGTATGTGAAAAGATTTCTAACACTAGCTTGCTAAATGCTACGTGTACTGTGTTAACCTAACTGAGACTTGTTATAGCACTTATATATCATTGCTCTTTTTGTTGTTTTTGATTGCTTCCACTGTCCGCATCTGTAATTCGCTTTGGATAAAAGCGTCTGCTAAATGAATAAATGTAAATGTAAATGTAAGAATGGTTTTGTGCTCCAGGGTCCTATGCGATGTGCAATTTAAAATATATATATTAGATAAGTTTTTTTTATTTTGTCAAAATTTTCCTATACCAAGTTTTTACTTTTACACATACTGCCTCTATTCATGTAGAATTATCTGTGAGTAACCAGTCTTTTTTAAATCATGTGATGGAAAGAAGAACAATCTGTGGTGTTGAAATTATAAAGATGCTTGCAAACATCCATATAGTAGGGCAGTGACATCACATCCTTCAAAGTTCCGCATTTAAACAAAGGGTACTACTCAAAAAGCTTCTTCCTCTAAATCTGTTTGAGTTCTCTGATGTACTAGGTTGCATGTCATGCTGCTACTTAGAAATACAGACAATGAAGGTAGGGATCTCTATCTTATATTTGTAATACTGATTAAATAGATCAAACTAGTGGCAAATGGGATAGGTGCACAAGATGGCGCCGGTGAGCTTCAGCGACGGGAGAGTGTGCATACTTACTTCCGGTCTTGCCACGCTCGCATTGACTGTAAGGGAAACTTACATACGAAACTTGGCTAGATTTATGTAATTAATGATTTTCAAATATAACAGCGGATAGTAGTATATCAAAAACACGGGGAAACAACCTCAATACATTTTTCGTCCCTCTGTGTGAAAATTCATCAAGATACAACGCGTAGATGGCTTTATTCTTCTGGTGATTATGCGGATCAGCGTCAGTGTCAGGTTAATTAGTCCACAGGGATTTCTTCTTTCAAACAAAAACCACTCAAATATGCAATAATTTTCATTTTCGAAGAGCTGGTTTTGTTCTGACTGTTATGTAAGATCAATGTTTCTGACTGTCAAACAAGACGCACAGAGATTTCTGATAAAGCATGTTTTATTAACTTTATTTGATAACATAATTTACAACTAACTGTACAATTAAACGTAATATAATTATGGTAGGTTTGCATTAAATAAAAGATTGCTGTTTGCATTCATGTTTTTATCTATGTTTATTTGTTTTGTGAAAGATCTGCAGCATAAATCATTATCTGTCTAGGAGCAGCCATGTATATTGTTATTCTTTTGCATTAATTATCAGATTAAACAGATATTAAAATTAATCATGTATTTTTTACTGTGTAAAATAATAAAATATGTTGTGAAAATAACGATGAAACAGACTGTGTTTCATTAAAAAAAAAAAATAATGCAAACATTTTCGAGAAATAAGTAATTTGTACATTTACATATTTGGAAAGATAAAAATACATTATGTAGCCGTGTTTACACACCATGTGTTCAACTTTTTATCTCGTGAACAGTAGTGAACATTAGTGTATTTAATTCATTCACCAGACCCAAACATACACAAGTTTCAAATCCACTGGCTCAGTTAACATTTATAGTATAGTAATAATAGCAGTGTATATCTTAATTGCATTTGAAGTGATATTATAAATCCTGTAAACATATAGAAGGTAATATTTGGACTTCTCCGGTTCTCTGCTCTGACGTTTAGCACAACCGGAAATAACTACGCACACACTCGCAAGACCGGAAATCCAAGATGGCGGAGATATGCAATTAGCCCATTGCTCTTAAGACATGGTATGCCAATCTAATTGCAAATAATAATAATAATATTTCAGTGAGATAATTACATTTTGAGATCAATTTATTTATTTATTTATTTTTTACAGTTGATAGAATTGCAGTTTATATTTAAAAAAGTAGCTTACAATATATCCAAATGAATTTGTTTTAAGTGCAAATTAAACATAAAACACTACAGGGTTTCTGCAGAAGTTGCATTTAGAACTTTAAGACCTTTTTAGGACCAAGTAAAGAAAATGTATGGAACATATTGTATTGTATTATTTCTCAGAAAACAAGACTTCATATCTTCATTCATGTTTTTGTTTTAAGGATGTTTAGACATTTATAATAGAAAACAAGCTAAAATGTAATGGCATGATTTCATGAATTTAATACATTCTGCTCTGATTAAGACCTTTTTAGTGCCTTAGTTTATGGAAAGGCTATTAAATACTTTTTAAGACCTGCAAAAACCCGTATAATTATCAGATGTTGTAACAAATTGGTCTTTTAGCTGACTTTCATGCATAATTTTAACACTATCCTGAATCTATAATAGCTTTAGCAAATCACAAGACATTAGACAACTGGACATATCAAACAAAAAAAAGTGTCTTACAGGAAAAGGTCAAGGCAATGTCTGAGACAACCAATCAAGACTGAGAAGGAAGTCTATTCATATTTTAAGGTCTTGTACACGCTTCATTATCTCGCTTCAAAATCATTGCAGACTTCTGTTTTTTTTTTGTTTACAGATTTCACATTGCAAGTAAGGGTGAAAAGATCAAAATGAGGCAAAGTACTGCGTTTTTCTTCGTTTTGAACTGTTGCGTTCTCACAACCCTGACTGATGGCTTTTCTTTAAGTAACTGCACCATTTATTTCCCCTTTGAATACTCTGGCCATCTGAAGGTGCTGTGCAACAGGATGGGCTACTGGAAAACACCTTCACCGTTACCCCACAACACTGTCAATCTGGATATTTCCTACAATTCCATCCATCGGATCGCTGAATGGGATTTCATCAAACTTTCAAATCTGATCATTTTAAACATATCTCACAACAGCATATATGAAATACATGCCAATGCATTGAGTGACCTAACAAACCTGGAAGAGCTCAACCTGTCCAACAATAAAATCACAATGGTGAAAACAAACCTGCTCAATGGTCTCGCAAATCTGACTTATTTAAGACTCGACTCGAATTACATAGAGACGATTGAAAACCAGTCACTTGCGACACTTTCGAATTTGAGGCTCGTAAACTTTACCAATAACAAGTTAATGCACATTTCCAAACTCCATCCTCTTCTTCAGGTACCACATCTGGAGGAACTTTACTTGGGAAAGAACGGCTTCCTAGTTTTCAACTCCAGCGACATCCCGTCAGCATTCTTTGGGTTAAAAAAGTTGGATCTGTCGAGGAATCCCTTGACAGTGTTCAAGATGATGGAAAACATCTTTCCTGATCTTGAGTACTTGGACTTGTCAAGCTGTTTCCAGACCAATACTTCCGATTGGTTTATTCTAGACAAGGCGTTCATGAACACAGTTAAGACTCTCAACCTCAGTAGGAATCACATTGCAGTAAACCAGCTTGGTTATATAATGCAGAGTTTCACTTCTGTGAACTGGATGGCACTGGATAATCTGAAGGGGTTCAAGGTAGAGACGCTTTTACAGAAAGCATGTTTTCCCAGTCTGAGGGGTCTCCACTTGGAGGGCAACCAACTTTCTGTACTTAACGATCGCATGTTTAGACCGTGTGCACTTTTGAATGAGCTGCACTTAAGAAACAATGGAGTATTGAGAATTTATAAGTCGTCATTCGATCATCTGGTCAACTTGACAGAGTTACGGATACAAAATAACTTCCTGATGCAACTGAACGACACTCTTCAGGTTCTTCCCAATTTACGGGTCCTCGATCTTTATCTCAACAGCATTCAAAATCTTGACTGCTCTGATTTTGCCAATCTGACGCAGTTAAGGCAACTCTATTTGCACAAGAACCAAATTGTGACAATCAAGGCATGTGTATTTAAGGATTTAGGAAATCTCAAAGAGCTCATTTTGAGCAGCAATCGTATGTTAACGGTCAGTGGTACATTTACATACGGCCCCCAAAACTTACAATACCTGGATTTGAATAACAATAAGTTGAGTGCCATCCGAAGAAACTCTTTTAAAGCTTTGGATTCCCTTCGGACCTTGCATCTCTCAGATAGCCAAATATTAAATATCTATCCATATGCTTTTGCAGGACTGATAAATTTAACAGACTTGCATCTTGCATCTAACAAAATCACAGAAAGAACTCTAGAAAAACATTATGTGTTCGCCGGTACGCCTAACCTACAGAGTGTAGATCTGAGTTGCAATTACATCTCATACAAGACTCAAGAGGAGATACAAAGACCACCATTCATCCTGTTAAATGAACTGAGAGTTTTGAAGATTAACAGTCAACGTCGAGGCTTAAACTACATCCCTTCAAACTTCCTGAAAGGTCTCAAAAACTTGCAAGTCTTTTATGCTGGGAACCTTAATGTCAAGAATTTACATGTGGACACATTTAGTTGCACTCCCAAGCTTGCTTTCTTGGATTTGACAAGTAATAATCTTGCGAACAGGAATGCCTTGCCAGCCAGGCTTTTCCAGCCAATATCAGGCCTAAATAAGATTACGTTGGGTCGGACTCACC
The DNA here is from genome assembly GCF_963082965.1 of Carassius carassius. NCBI lineage: Eukaryota > Metazoa > Chordata > Actinopteri > Cypriniformes > Cyprinidae > Carassius > Carassius carassius. The sequence continues at coordinate 1,408,237 of NC_081771.1, forward strand.
TTAAGTCCTTGGACTTCTTAGTCGGCGCAAATCTCTCCAATCTGACGATCCTGAGAGCCAGTACGAATGACCTTGAATTTATAAACCAAACCATCATCCAATCTCTTCCTCAACTCAAAGTGCTCGACTTGCAAAACAACAGCTTCACGTGCGACTGTAGTAATGCTTGGTTCATCGACTGGGCCGTCAAGAACAATAAAACGCAAGTCCTCTACCTGAACAGGTACGAATGTCGCTATCCCCTTTCTTTAAGTGGAAAGAGTCTAGCGGCCTTCAACACTGAATCCTGCAATGTGAATTACGACTTCATCTGCTTTATCTACAGCTCTTCCATTGTCATTCTCACTCTAGTCATTTCATTTATCTACCAGTTTCTAATGTGTCAACTGGTCTATGCATACTACCTCTTTTTAGCCTTCATCAATGACAAAAAGAGGAAGCAAACCTTAAATCAACTGGATTTCCAATATGACGCCTTCATTTCGTACAATGCTCAAGAAGAGCCATGGGTTCTGGAAGAACTTGTGCCCAAACTTGAGGGTCAGCATGGCTTGAGATTGTGCCTTCATCACCGAGACTTCCAGCCAGGAAAGGCCATTATCGACAACATCGTGGACGCAATATACAACAGCCGCAAAACCGTTTGCCTGATCACGCACAACTACCTAAAGAGCGTTTGGTGTTCGCATGAGATCCAGGTGGCCAGCTTCAGACTTTTTGATGAACAGAAAGACGTTTTGGTTCTAGTTTTTCTCGAGGATATTCCAATGCACCAGCTTTCGCCTTATTACCGAATGCGCAAGCTGGTGAAGAAGCAGACGTATCTACGACGTCCCAAACCTGGAGAAGATACTCGAGCGTTCTGGCAGAAACTCAAAATGGCCATTGAGTCTAAAGAGAACATGAAGGACAGACAGATCCTTTCTGGAAAAGACGAAGATGATATTTAAAGATCAGTGTAGCCTGATTTTATTATAAATTATTTAAATGAAATGCACGTAAAAGCTGGTCTGTAAATGATCACAATCTGCATTTAATTATTAATTTTAAATATTTTGCCACTTTTTAGTCAACTGAGGATACCAGTTCCCATTCTAACTATTCCCAACAATTAATGCTGGTCTATTAAACTTTAAAATACTATAAGTGTCCAAACTGTGGCTGCACGATATATCAAAACCGATATTGCGATATGGCTTAATCAATGCAATAATGAAATTGCGAAGATTTATTTGAATACATGTTTGCACTGCTGGTTTCAGAATGAAGATTGTGCTAACAATACAATGTTTCAGTGTCTCAGAGCGGCTTGGTTAATTTATTGTGAATCAAGGCACTCAGAAACACTGTATGCGTCTAAATGAACACTGTGTCGTGCTTCACTCTGAAAATGGCAGTGCATATATTAATTTGTTGGCAAACTGAGAAAATAAATAACAGCTGATGAATTAACATTTGAAAATTAAGAAATTCAGAACTTTACAGCTGTAGGCCTACTATAAATAAAATATATTTTATTATTTTTATTAATTACTTATTAATTTATTTTATTATATATATAATATTTTACACTAGAAAAGTATTTTTGAATTATATATATAATTTTTTTAATTAATAATAATCACAATAAAATCATTTTATTATTTTATAGTGAAGACAGAGGGGAAAAGTGGTTACTGAAAGAGATTTGTGTTGGTTTGAGTATAGACAATTTTTTAAGTTTCGTTAAAATCTAAGAGGATGGGTCACATAAAAAGTATATTTAGAGTAAAAAGTGGCTTTTTAAATTCATTTTTATTCTCTGCAACAAAAGCAACCCAAATTCAGACGTAAATATTAAAATTTTAATTTTACAACTACACTATAAGATAAAAATTTTACTTGATATTTTTTTATGATTATTTTTATTTTCTATGCGGATGCACTTGCAAAAACAATAACATTGCATTTTCTTTCTTTTCTTTTTTTTTTTTTTTTGAAATACCATTTAAAAAAAAAATTTATAAAATAAAAATGCAATAAAAGACCTGCTATGTTTGCTGTTTTTCTTTTTTGGTAAGCCTGCAGAAATCAGGCCAAAAATTGTACATAATAACAAAAGAAATCCAAACTGTATTTTAAATTATAAAATCAGTTTTTTTTCCATATAAAAATATCAAGTTTTTTTAAAATATCATCCTGTCCAAACACAAAGGATACTAATCACATAAAGCATCAAAAACTTGCTTAAAATGAAACTAGTTGAAAAGTAATGAGTGTTCATTGCTAAATACACAGCAACTGCATTAAAAAAACAGCTCTATATCTTGGCTACCACAGTTCTTTTTGATGTGATTTACGGGCAACGCTGTAATACTAATCAAAATTTCATCGCCTTCATCCTTGAGCTGGGGTGTGCTTTAAATATTACAGACCAACGCACATATATCTTCTTTAGTGAATGATAGTTCGGTCTGTGGCGTTCTCTTGGAGGAGACGAGCATCTGAATGAAATTTCCAATGAGAATGAGACAGCTGGTGTCGCTGGTCTCAAAGTCTCTTAGGCTTTAAACACACATCTAGAAAACCAAGGGCATGTGAAATGACCACCTTGAGTATAAACCATAAAACACTTATAGGTTTTATATCGCTCTAAAGAGACTGTGTGGAGTGGAATATCACCAGCAGCTTCTTCTTCACCATCATCATCCTCAGCATGTATCAGAAGTGGATTTGTTTAATCACCCTCTATTCTAGTGACCTTTTGACCTTTGAAGACACATAGGATACACATGCGGCTGGTATCCTGCCAGATACTGTTGGCAACCTCTGGGCTCTCTCCGCTTGAGATCCAGAAAGTTATCAATCATTTCCCTCTGCGGTCGCTGCCAGGACGTCCTACACAAACACACTAATGCTAAAATGCAATGACCTTCTGCTGATTGCATCATTCTTCTGCAAATACACTGAATCAAAGGTCTGAGTCCACTCGAGGAAATGCTTTTATTTTAGCACAAACATTTTAATTATAAATGACATAATTTTAGTGTCATGTTGAACCAGAATATGTGTAGGCTTTTGGCTCTCAGTGTGCTGAACATCTCTCATTTGAGAAAAGAACGTTATAGCGATTTTTCTGATAAAAATTGTGATTCAAAATCATTTCATTTAAAGAGCTCCAGGTTAGCTGTGCTTTATTGTAGGATTTCACAATCGAGACACTCGTTATATATTATATTTACAACTATTAAACCAAATGAGATATTACATTGTAATAATACTAGTGTAAAATATAAAATGGGATATTTAAGAAAATAACCGCATTTTTACAGTATAACAGTAAAATTACAATACTATGCTGTTATTTTCTTAAATATTCCATTTTATATTTTACTCTAGTATTATTACAATGTAACATTTCATTTGGTTTAATATTTATGTCTTAAATTCTTCATTTTTAATCATTAAACCATTGTTATTTTTGCATGAATGAGATACTATTATGTTTTAATTAATATTTTATTAATATATTTATATTATAAATGTATATTAATATTTATTAATTGTATTCATATATTTTTTTTTTTTTTCATTCAGTTTTTTGGTGATTTCTAGTCTTATATACTTAGTGTATCAAGTAAATATAAATGAAAGTGTTGCATTAGCAACTAGCTATAAAAAATTTTAAGCTTTGATATATTTTATTTTACTTAAGCTAACATAAATTTTATTCAAATTAATGTTTAATTTTTGTGTAGTTAACTTTAATAACCCTGCATTAAACCGTAAAGCTTTTATTTTGGAGGAAAGTTGCAAGGAGCCCTTAAAAAACTTTTTTTTTACTCCTCAAATCTCTAGAAATGGAAAATCTGATCATTTAGGCCAAAGTGCCCCTTGTGGTAATGCCGGGTATACAATGCATACTTAACCATATATCCATAATAAAATTCAACAAGCCACTTCATTTCTGGCTAGCAACAAATGAACGCAATACAAACGCAAGCAAAGTGTTCTTAGTAGAAAAGAGGAGTTGCTAAGTTTTCGTGTGTTTTCAAGGTGTTTCCAAAATCGTTCAGGCCCAAAGACTCGCACCACAGTAAATATAGACGTACAAGTGCACTCCGGACTCAAGGCAAGGTCGTCCCTCTCCGGCTCCCTAAAATAAACAGCACCATATTCTCTTCTCTGCTCTCGTTCCACAGCTTTCATCTGAAGCCAGTGACAGGCTGAGCATGATGGGTAATTCTTCGGTCAGCTGTCGACATTAGGGTGCAAACACCGTCCTCCCCCGAGAACACACACATACTGCGTGAATCACGAACCGTGAAACTCCAACCAAACCAACGACTCACTACATCCATGCCAGTGATGATTAATATAACATCACAACTGATGTGGTCAAATGTAATGATGTTTCTACAAGGCCTTCACTGATATGTCTATGAATTAGAAACTCATGAGACTGTATCTTACTGTAGTGCTATACCATAACCATACAAAACTTTATCATGTTTTTTGGCTTATTGATCACCTTTTGTTTAACCACAGCTTTTCCAAAAATACCACGGTTAAACTATAGTTAGTGTAGCCAAACCAGGGTTAATTTGTGGTTACCATGGTTTAACTATAGTAAACTATAGTTTTTTAATATATATTATTAGTAAAATGGTAAATTTTCATAATAGTTCAGTTAAGTGGCAGATGATAGTTCCATGGTACTGAAATGAATAATACTTTAATGGTACACCAATGGTATGAGATTGCAAAAAATATCAGTATAGATAGATAGATAGATAGATAGATAGATAGATAGATAGATAGATAGATAGATAGATAGATAGATAGATAGATAGATAGATAGATAGATAGTGATTTCTTCAAGAATTGTTCATTAGTTATTCTCCACCTTCATAACTGAAGCGGCGGATCAAAGCGTTACTCAGTTTCAAAGTAACTGTTTCTCGAGGAATAAGTTTAAGTGATCCAAGAACACTTTAATGACCGAATATAAACGAGTTCTCGTACCTTTAATACTTATTCCGAGTCCTCCAACATCTTGTTTGGTGACTCTGACGGTTCGTTTGACGTTCGTGATGGTGTCCGGTACCGGCGAGGCGCTGAGGTTCGCCGGATCGCCGTTAAGAGCCCCACCGGGCGCGGGCTCATCGACGGTGTCTCCGGGGCTCACGGTGAACGAGTCCTCGCTGAGAGTGGCGAGCACGCGGATCCAGTGGTGCACGGTAACGCGGAGCTCCAGCAGTCCGCTCTTCACGGGCTTCACTGCGGCCGCCATGATCAACACATTCCTGGGATACCAGCCGAGGAGCGGAGTCCCAACTCAACTTACCCCCTCCTCCTCACCAATCAGACCCCTCTACTCTCTCTCTCTCTCTCTCTCTCTCTCTCTCTCTCTCTCTCTCTCTCTCTCTATGCCTCTCTCAACCACTCTCTCTCTCTCTGTCTCTCTCCCTCTCTCTCTCTCTCTATGCCTCTCTCAACCACTCTCTCTCTCTCTGTCTCTCTCCCTCTCTCTCTCTCTCTATACCTCTCTCTACCACTCTCTCTCTCTCTCTCTCTCTCTCTCTCTCTGTACCTCTCTCTCTCTCTCTCTCTCTCTCTATACCTCTCTCTACCACTCTCTCTCTCTCTCTCTCTCCCTCTCTCTCTCTCTCTGTCTCTTTCTGTCTCTCTCTCTCTCTCTCTCTCTACCACTCTCTCTCTCTGTCTCTCTCTCTATACCTCTCTCTCTCTATACCTCTCTCTACCACACTCTCTCTCTCTCTCCCTCTCTCTCTGTCTTCTCCCTCTCTCTCTCTCTATACCTCTCTCTACCACTCTCTCTCTCTCTGTCTCTCTCTCTCTCTCTCCCTCTCTCTCTCTCTGTCTCTCTCTCTCTCTCTCTCTCTCTCTCTCTCTCTCTCTCTCTCTCTCTCTATACCTCTCTCTACCACTCTCTCTCTCTCTCTCTCTCTCTCTCTCTCTGTACCTCTCTCTACCACTCTCTCTCTCTGTCTCTTTCTGTCTCTCTCTCTATACCTCTCTCTCTCTATACCTCTCTCTACCACACTCTCTCTCCCTCTCTCTCTGGCTTCTCCCTCTCTCTCTCTCTATACCTCTCTCTACCACTCTCTCTCTCTCTCTCTCTGTACCTCTCTCTACCACTCTCTCTCTCTCTGTCTCTCTCTCTCTGTACCTCTCCCTACCACTCTCTCTCTCTCTGTCTCTCTCTCTCTCTCTATACCTCTCTCTACCACACTCTCTCTCTCTCCCTCTCTCTCTGTCTTCTCCCTCTCTCTCTCTCTATACCTCTCTCTACCACTCTCTCTCTCTCTGTCTCTCTCTCTCTCTCTCTCTGTACCTCTCTCTACCACTCTCTCTCTGTCTCTCTCTCTATACCTCTCTCTCTCTATACCTCTCTCTACCACACACTCTCTCTCTCTCTCTGACTTCTCTCTCTCTCTATATATACCTCTCTCTACCACTCTCTCTCTCTCTCTCTATACCTCTCTCTACCACTCTCTCTCTCTCTCCCTCTCTCTCTCTCCCTCTCTCTCTCTCTCTCTCTCTCTCTCTCAGTTCAGCTTTAGTTCTCAGATTCAAAGTAGCCTACTTCTATTGTTATGCTTGTTGCAATACTGCCAAGGCATATATATATATATATATATATAATAATTATTATTATAAATAATAATAATGAACATTCAGCAAGACAGAAATGTAATCTTTGTATAATGTTGGTTACATTCTGTTACAAAAATTATTTTCTTTTTTTTTTACTAGGCGTTCCTTGCATCTTAAATACATGGAATACATCTTAATCAACAGTAATCATAATCATCATCATCATCATCATCATAAACTTCTGTTGTCATGAATGGCAGGTTTCTCAGTGTTACTCTATAAAAAGATCAAAGTACTTTATTAATAATGAAAAAGACTTGATCAAGTCATGAGGGTCTAGAGAGGGTCTGCATGACATCACATGACACCAACATGACTTCATGCATGTATGCACTGACTGTTATTCAAAGAGAAATCATAATAAAAGATTATTCCACAACTATGGCAACATTTCTTTCCTTCCTTTGCTTTTAATGAACTAAGAATAATACAATAATTTTTACATTTTCCAAACGTGATACTTTTCATTTTAAAATCCATAAAAATATTAAAATTACTTTTAATTATTGAAATTACATTGTACATTTACAATGTAATTTTTAAGTGTAAGTATTTGATGCCATAAATTTTTGACATAATATTTATTTATAGTAGATTTCTATCATTTTGTAAAGGTATTATTTTTATCTCCAGAGCTCAAGCGGACAGCTGAAGCTGATGTAATAAAAGAATCTCATGCTTGCTCTGACAGCACAGTGTGAAGCCATTCAACCTAATTACCAAATAGACTCTAATTAGTCTCTTTATATGTGGAAAGGTTTGGATGTTCCCGAGCAAACGCAGATACAGACATCATGCATCAGACACCATTTAATAAAAAAATTAAATAAATAAAAAAGATTAATTTATCAGATCATTCACTCCTGCGCTGCAGTGTTTTGAATGTGATAATGTCTACTTCAAATTCCCAGAATTTATCATCATGCATTGACAACACTTACTGATATTTGTGCTGCTGACTCCATCCAATAAATGATGTCACTTCCAGAATGATGATGTCATGAGGGAGCTGGCTTTTGTTAATTCAAAATGATTTTACAAAAGTATATATATAAGTATATATAAATGCATCATTCATTCATTCATTAAAAAGACCAACGCAATAGAAAGTAATGAGGGCACAGGAAAAACCTGAATTATAATTCCTATAATTCCATGAATCCAATTTTGTTGTTGTTGGTTTGTTCATCTATCTTTTTTAAAAGACTGTTTCCATCTGATACCATGTTTTCCGTAAGAGTGGATGAGATGTAATGAAGAAACTCAGTGTTTGTTTACTCCCCTCAATAGCTTTGACTTTGTCTCCCTCTAGTGGTGGAATTACTCTTTAACTACTCTGATACAAGAGAACACATAATAATCATAATCAGTCATGTTTATTGAACATTCTAAACATAGTTTCCTCTTTTAACCTCATGCCTAATACTAGCGAGAAAAAAAATAATGGTAGATATTTGACATGTTACTGTAGACAAAATAAAAGAGTTAAATATTCAACAATGAACTGATTTCTGTTGTCCTCTTTTTAAAGCAGCAGAATTTTGTTTGCATTTTAAAAACATTATTTTCCCGTTTAACTCTGTAAAGCTGCTTTGACAATCTGTATGCTGTTCAAAGTGACTGGACAAAGTTCACCAATTTATTCTTTAAATATCTAAAGTTTTGTTTTCTTCTTGAATCTTTAAAAATAATAATAATAATGGAAACAGTAACAGATGGGAAATATTATTTATACTGTTTTTATCACTCTGTGATTGTCGCAGAGTATTACTGTATTAGAAGAGATTTTACAGTGATTCTTTCTGCAGTTACATAATTGCACCAGTAGATGGCAACAAGTGTCAGTATAATAAGTGAATATTGACTCATTTATTCAATCGATTCGTTCCACAACACTGAAACATAAATTAACAAAACAATTAGCGATGGGCTTTTACAGTGACTCTTTCTACAGTTACATCAGATGGCGACAAGTATAATACCTGAATTTTGAATCATTCATTTAATCGATTCATCGACAACACTGAATCATTGAGGAACGAGACGAGTCTTTATGAGCGAGTCAGTTTCGTTTAAAAACGCTTATTCATTTAGAAGTAAAATGCATGCAGACGCACAATGGCTCTGTTTTCGTAAATTGCCTTATCATCTTAGACCAGGGTTAGGGTTTGCCTCATTTTTATTTAGAAGTATATATCTCTTTTATATATTCTCTTTTTTTGTGTTTCTTCTTTCATTTACAAAATCAGAGGACGAGAAACAAACACTTCCGTCAGATTCACTTACATCAGATTAAAAACAACGGATCTGCCTGTTGTTCTTTCCAAAGTCACCAAAGCCATTAATAAACAATAGGCCTATGTATAAGTCATCTGACTTCATTAAAATATAGTGAGTTTAAAGGCAAATTTTCTGCATTGGTTCCAGTTGGTTAAACAATTTTCCAGTTAATTTTAGTGCTCTTTATTATTTTTTTTATTTTTTTTGTGATATATTATATTATATTATATTATATTATATTATATTATATTATATTATATTATATTATATTATATTATATTATATTATATTATCTAAACAAAGAGACCCACATGAAAGTGTTGTTCTGGTATTTTGATATATGCTGTACTATAGTATGCCATAATTATTATTTGCCATATTTACTTGATTTTCTAATATATTTTTTAGACATTCAGTTTGTTTTTGTTGGCGTATACATCTTTTCCCTAAACTGCTACAGTATGTGTGTGTGTGTGTGTGTGTGTGTGTGTGTGTGTGTGCGTGCGTTTGGGCGTGTTTTATGAATATTTGCATATTTTGGTTTGGGTGTTTTTTTACCATTATACCATCTGCTCTCCTAATCCTTATGTCTGTCTGGGGTCTCAAACCTGCGTATGTCTGTCTCTGTACCTTGGCTTTGTCTTTGTCTGTGTTTGTGTGTGTGTGTGTGTGTGTGTGTGTGTGTAGATGTGTTTTTATGATGCTGTGTCTATATGTATGTTTGTATATACACACAGTACAGGCACAGCTTCGGCATTTTTCTGCAGTTCAATGCTTAAATCAGTTGTTTGTTCATGTTAGTTCAATACTTTTAATTTTGTGCTAAAATGTATTAGTAAATTTAATTGACTAGTAAAAATCCTGTAAAAGCAAATATAATAAAAAAAAAATATTAAATACAAATATTAGATACAAAATTATAAATATTAGATGAAAACTTAATGTAAACAAAATTTAGCAATGTTCCCTTGGGAACTAACTGTAATAATTTTAAATGAAAGCATTAATTAAAAAAAAAAAAAATAGAAAAAAAATGAAAAAAATTTAAAAATTGAAATAAATATAATCCAAAATTAATGCTGAAATGAAAATTTATTTCATTAAATAACAATAAACTTAAATAACAATAAAAACTATTAAAAATTAAAAAGCACGTAATAGCAAATATATACTAGTATATAAATAATGCTTGTGTTTGTTTACCCACAACTTTATTTTCTATTTTCATAGAGTACAAGCAGCCCACCACAAACAGCCTGTGTGTGTTTCCCTGACAAAAGAAAAAATCATTTTTTTTTTTTTTGAATTTATGTGTATGTGCTGTATGTCTGCATTTGATAAACCATTGCTGGTGTCCATCTGCTCACATATAATCTTAGTGTCCTTAAGTGGTGTGTCAGTGTGTGTGTGTGTGTGTGTGTGTGTGTGTGTGTGTGTGTGTGGAGATGTCTTTACCCTGGAGGGTTAACCAGGCGTCTGCCTGCTGACCTTTCTGACCTGGGCCTTTTGCGTGGACCTCAGGAGAACAGCAGGTACACAATCACATGCACAGGAGCAGAACAGCAGGAGAACAAGAGCTGAGGGGCAGACGTGTGTGTGTGTGTGTGTGTGTGTCACTCGGTCATTCTCAAGCTGTTGCATTGTGAAAGACCTGCTAATGCACTTAATAGACCAGTGACAAAGACACACATGCTCAGAGACACAAGCCCAGCTGTCAAACACACACACACGCACACACACGCTGGCACCAGTCACATCCACAGGGTGACTTCTGCCATTTGGACCAACGTATTTCTGTCTTTGTTGACGTAACACACGCTGTTTCATTTGCTCGTTACAAATTATCATCACAAAGGCCTGCTGTGTGACACATACTGTATGATGTATTCATAGGCTGCACACTTATTACTTCATCTGTCTGCAGCAACGTTTCCGTTTGAGTCTTCTCTTAACTGACATCACTTACCTGCTAGTGTTTTAGTGATTTTTGGTGGTCAGTTCTTCTTGATTTTAACACAGGTTTAAAGAATCACATTAACACGATCCACAAACAAACTCAGTACTGACTGTCTTCGAGATCAGCATCTTTTATTCTAGCATTTCAAATCATACAAATAAAATCATTAAATCATTAAATAAAATAAAAAATAAAATATATTAACAAACATACAATAACAAACAAACAATTAAAAAATATTTATTTTATATAAAAATATATTAAATAAAAAACACAAATAAAAAATAATAAAATAATGCAATTAAGTTAATAAAAAAGTAAATATGTTATACATACTATGTATGTATATATAACTATATAATATACCATTGAATTTGTTTTTGTTGTTTGCTGTGTTTATAAAAAATAAACTCTTTATTCTTTCAACTTGAGTCAAACATAGAATAGTTTTTCCTTTTAGCTTTAAAACAACTGTAATACTAAAATATTTTATGCTTAATACTAATAATACTTAAAATTTTGTTAACAAATAGAAATTCTGCAAAATATCTAAATAACAAAAAAAGCTAAAGAAAAGTTAGATAATACATTTCAGTTTGGCAAGATGTTCAGGAAAAGCCCAACTAATAAAATCCATACAGCCTAATGTAAAAATAACACGTTAACTGATCTAGGTAAGAATAAATTACAGAAATTATCTCCTCCGTGTCAGAACCGCGCTGACTTATTCCTCATAGCAGGTCTTCTTTCAAAAACGATGAAAATCAGATGAATCTTGGTTAATTATTATTATTATTATTATTTTGTATCTAGGAGAGGCTGTTTATGCGCATGTGGCTGCATATATGAGCTCAGATACGTGAAAGACTGTACCTCACTTTAGATTCATATTACATAATCAGACAATATTAATTTTCAATTTAAATGAGTTCATTTAAATGTAAACACTTCATGTTCCCCTTCGAGGGAACATCGAACTGCGTCGAACGACACTTTGGGGGAAGCCCCTCAGCGTAGCGCCTCTGAAGTATGAATGAAACTGAGCCAATCTTGATTGATGTTGCGTCATGACGTAATGTGTGACGGCATATGCGGAAGCTATAAAAAGGACGCCGGCACACAACAGAGACAGCTTTCTGTTCTTCAGCAAGCGCTCTCTGTCTTGTTTGTCTTATTTGGTGTTGTATTATCTAACAGTCACAAGCATTATTATGGCGAGCACAAGCAGTTTCACGAGGCGTGTGCATCCCTGCCCACGTTATATCATGGGTGGGGACACACACCGTATGTGTGTGCATTGTTTGGGAGTGCAGCATGCGCGGGCAGCTCTCGAGGGGGCTGCTTGCGAGGATTGTGAGAGATTGCCAATCCGTGTGCTGCGCTCCCGTCTGGCCGTTTTCAGTGGGGATGGCCAGGCTCGCGAGCCCCGTGGTGCGGGACCCGCGTCCGCTGAGGTGGCGCGGCAAGGCTCTTCATGGGGCTCACAGATGGGTCTGGCGGGGGATCTCGAGACTGCCGAGGCACGCTCTCGCGATTCATCCGCCAGTTCTGATGCTCTCTCGCCTTGCGCGGAAGCCCGCCCCGCGGCTTCTTCCACACGAGTGGAGAGCCCGGTGCTTGAGCTGTCAGCTTCCGAGGAAGTAGACATGCTCAGCATCGAAGGCGGGGATTTTGGGGATGACTCGCCGCCCCGGGTCCCCGCATATGAGGAGCTGGTGGAGGTTGTCTCTCACGCAGTGGCCTGTCTTAATATCAGTTGGCCACATGAGAGGCAGGAAACGCTTATTAAAAGCAAGTTGGACGAGCGTTACCTGCAGCACAGAGAGCAACCTCGTCATCGGGGTTTACCGTTCTTTCCAGATTTAAACAACAAGTTGTGTAAATCGTGGAACAAACCACATTCATCTCGCGTGTCCAACCCCCCTGTGTTAAACTATAGTAATATCTTGGGGGGGCGAGAGTTATTGCGGAAATTATTGCAGAGTTGAGGAAGGCTGCAGATTTGTCTCTCCGAGTCACCAAGGAAATGGCCCGTGCTATCGGCCGCTCCATGGCGGCAATGGTGGTCTCGGAGAGACACTTATGGTTAAATCTGTCAGGCATCAAGGAGAAGGACAGGGCTTTCCTCCTTGATGCCCAGATTTTGCCTTCTGGCCTGTTCGGGCGACTCAATTAATGTCGTCGTCGACAGGTTTCAGGAGGCAAAGAAACAGTCTGCAGCCTTCAAACAATACCTCCCTCGCCGCTCGAGGCCTAAGAAGCCTGCCCCAAGCGGGCAGCCGCAGCCATCCGCCAGCTCCTCCACCTACAGACAGGCGCAAAAAGAGAAGCCTCAGCCTAAGCCGGGCGACCTGAGGGCCGTCCTGCAGGCAAAGAAGGCTTCAACGGAGAGGTCCTAGCCAGCCTAGACCCTCTGCGGGCAGCCCCACCCGTGGGGGAGCGATCAAGGTCGCCTCATCCGTGGAGCCCGCAGGAAATCAATGTCGACTTCTCGCCGTTAAGTGCGCTTCGGGACGCATCGGTCTCCAGCGAACGCGCCCTGCACTGACTGCCCCACAGGCTTGCGGCCAGGCAGCATTCGCATCCGCACATCGAGAATCGTTTTCGGTCGAACCCTGCCGGAGATCCGCTTCAGGGGGCCAAGAACGAATCCCCCCGAGTTCCTCCTCCAGACAGGGAGTACAGTTTCTACAGCCGCTACTTCTTAGTTCCCAAGAAGGATGGGGGGATGTGTCCGATAAAAGATCTCAGGCACTTGAATCGGTCTCTGAGGAGATTCAGGTTCAAGATGCTCACTATTCCCATCATCGTGAACCAAATTCAATCCGAAGGATTGGTTTGTCACGATAGATCTGAAGGACGCATACTTCCACATTTCCATCCTTCCATCTCACAGGAAGTTCCTGAGGTTCGCCTTCCGGGGCGAGGCGTACCAATATCGGGTTGTTCCGTTTGGCCTAGCTCTCTCCCCTCGCACATTTACAAAATGCATGTATGCAGCTCTATCACCGCTGAGGCTTCAGGGTCTCAGGGTTCTCAATTATATCGACGACTGGCTGATTCTAGCCCAGTCACAAGAGCTGGCAGTTCGGCATCGAGATGTTGTACTTGCCAACATCCAGAGCCTGGGATTGAGACTCAACACGAAAAAGAGCATGTTGGCACCAGCCCAGAGAACCACGTTCCTGGGAGTGGTGTGGGATTCTATGCAGACTGGCACATCAGATCCTCTTGTGGTCCCAAGGGAAATTGTTGTCTCTCAGAGCAACATACATCCCAGGGAATCAGAATCAGGGAGCAGACATACTGTCGAGGCAGGGGCTGAGGCCCGGGGAGACTCCATCCCGAGGTGGTGGAGTCAATATGTCAGAGGTTCGGCCCAGTGGAAGTGGATCTATACGCATCTCGAGAGATGACTCACTGTCCACTGTGGTTCTCCCTCACACATCCAGCCCCACTGGGGTTGGATGCCATGGTACAGACGTGGCCGAGGCTGCGTCTGTATGCCTTTCCCCCGATCGATCTGCTCCCGGGAGTTCTAGAGAGGGTTCGTCGCAACGGCATCAGTCTATTATTGGTAGCCTCATTGTGGCCGGCCCGAGTATGGTTCTCAGACATATTATTACTTCTGGACGGCCCTCCATGGGAGCTTCCCATCAGGAGGGACCTGCTGACACAGGCAGAGGGCTCAATACTTCACCCTCGGCCCGAACTATGGAAACTGTGGATCTGGCCCCTAAGGGGGCCCTGAGGGGGCCTCCTGTCTGCAGGAGTAGTGGAGGCCATACTCAGCTCTAGAGCTCCCTCCACGAGGAAATTGTACGGCCTAAAATGGAATGTTTTCACCTTTTTGTGCAGAGAGCGTGAGGTGGACCCAGTTAACTGCCCAGTGGCTTCAGTGCTGGAGTTCCTCCAAGATCGCTTCTCAGCTGGTCTTACCCCGTCCACTCTCAAGGTGTATGTGGCTGCCATTTCGGCTTTCCACGCTCCTCTGAGTGATGGGCCTCTGGGGAGACAGCCGTTGGTCGTACGTTTCCTCCGTGGGGCTTGGAGGATGAGACCTGTGGCTCGTACCAGGGTTCCCACTTGGGACCTGGCGGTGGTTCTCGGAGGGTTGGTTGAGGCCCCCTTCGAACCGCTGGAGTCGGCTGAGGCCAAGAACCTTTCCCTTAAGGTGGCTTTCGTGTTGGCTATTACTTCTCTGAGGAGGGTAGGAGATCTCCAGGCACTCTCTATATCTGATGGGTGCCTGGAGTTTGCTCCAGGCGACATCAAAGCCATCCTACTTCCTAGGCCAGGCTATTTGCCCAAGGTGCCGTCTAATGTGGCACGGCCTATGGTTCTGCAGGCTTTTCATCCTCCACCTCACGTGACGGCAGATGAGGAGAGACTTCACCAGCTCTGCCCTGTCAGAGCTCTCAAAATATATATCCAGAGGTCCTCCTCATGGCGGAAGTCAGACCAGTTGTTAGTTTGTTTCGGGTCACCCGAAAAGGGGCTCCCTGCTTACAAACAGACCCTTAACAACTGGATTGTCCAAGCTATATCTATGGCCTACCAGGTGCGCAATTTGCCTTCACCTCGTGCAGTGAGGGCTCATTCTACCAGAGGCATGGCGTCCTCTAGAGCCCTCCTCTCAGGGGCCCCCATCCAGGAGGTCTGCGATGCAGCAGGATGGGCCACCCTTCACACTTTTATTAGATTTTACAGCCTGGACATTCCATCGACACCTGGCACCCTTGTGTCCTTGTCCTAAGTGTGCCTGTGCGCAGCTTCACACTAGGACAGGCAGGGCTCGTTGTGGCATAGTGGGTACTCGTTCCCCCAAAGTGTCGTTCGACGCAGTTCGATGTTCCCTCGAAGGGGAACGTCTCGGGTTACGACTGTAACCGTTGTTCCCCGAGAAGGGGAACGAGAACTGCGTCCCTTCGCCACACCTCCCCCTGCCTGGGAGTGCTTGCTTCATCACAGAAGCTGTCTCTGTTGTGTGCCGGCGTCCTTTTTATAGCTTCCGCATATGCCGTCACACATTACTTCATGACGCAACACCAATCAAGATTGGCTCAGTTTCATTCATACTTCAGAGGTGCTACGCTGAGGGGCTTCCCCCAAAGTGCCGTTCGACGCAGTTCTCATTCCCCTTCTCGGGAAACAAGGGTTACAGTCGTAACCCGGGACGTTTTCTATAGACATATTTCTCTGTGTCAGCTTTTCGCTGAGTTTTGATTGATATTTGTGATGCATAGAAAGACAGACGGCAGAAAGTGCACCGTGTTTGTTTTGTTTATTTTACAAAAGCACAATGTTTGGTTGTTATTGTCAGTGTAGACAAATAAAAGCAGGACCTTTTTAGATTCGACTGATTTTAGTCTTATCTGTACCTGAGTATTTAAGGTTTCTCTGTGAATCAGGATAAACTGAACGTGAACGCACTGGCGTGCTGAAGGTTAAAGATGCTACATTAATTAATTACATTGTGGGAAGTCGTGGCCTAATGGTTAGAGAGTCGGACTCCCAATCGAAAGGTTGTGAGTTCGAGTCCCGGGCCGGCAGGAATTGTGGGTGGGGGGAGTGCATGTACAGTTCTCTCTCCACCCTCAATACCACGACTTAGGTTCCCTTGAGCAAGGCATCGAACCCCCAACTGCTCCCCGGGCGCCGCAGCATAAATGGCTGCCCACTGCTCCGGGTGTGTGCTCACAGTGTGTGTGTGTGTTCACTGCTCTGTGTGTGTGCATTTCGGATGGGTTAAATGCAGAGCACAAATTCTGAGTATGGGTCACCATACTTGGCTGAATGTCACTTCACTTTCATAATTTTTTTCTTTAGACTGTAAATTTAGATTTCAAATTCAATATTGATTTTAGAACTATTGAAATTATTTACAGTATGTAACGCAACTACTTCATAAGTAGGTGTAATTAAATTACCTAAAAATTAACAGTAGTCCCTATACTTTAATTTTTCAGTGGATAAGTAATTTAATTACAGTAACGCGTTACTTAGTATATGTACATACATGCAAGGCATCATTTATAATTTTCTTTTAGTTTAACATGAAATACTAAAACTATATAGACATCTATAAAAAATTAAGCAAATAAAATAAAAAATAAAAACAGCTAAATTCTTAAAACTTTGACTGAAGTTAAAATAAAATGCTCAAAAAAGATCAAATATTCATCAAAACTACTTGATGAACTAAATTTAAGTGTATTTGTCCATATTTATGTTCTATACATGACTCTTGCTTTTATATTCTGCATCTATTGCGATGACACTAAGTGTGACTCTAAGGTACGAGGAAGAGCATCTTTTCCACATGCATCAGTAAGGAGGATGTGCAGGACGGAAGGTGTGTGTTTTTGGTCAGTTGTCATTTGTTGTTGTTGATCAGCAGCTGTTCCACAGGCTTTGAAGCAGGTGGCGACTCGTGAGGGGACTGAGAAAGAATGAGCGGCATGTGTTCATGTGGGAGGCAGCAGGAGGAGGGAGAGACTCTCATGATCCCAGCAACATATGAGGACACAACATCAACACAGACCATCAAGACTTTACTCAGATTAATTCTTTGTCAACGTTTTCCAAATCCAACGATTCCGTCCAATAGATTCTCAGCCACTTCAGGAACCCTGTGATTTTTTACACTCTATAGCAACCAAAACAAACAACAAAAACATTAATATAAGAGGTTGTTTCTTTAAAAAGAAAAAAAAATCTATTAATTCACACATACATGGATATACATTTAAAAAAAAATACTACATTTTAAACATCTGCACTCAGATTACTCATTTATATCGTGAGATGCTAATTATGTAATTTACATCAGGTTTTTTTTATAAAATTAAAAATAAAATCAAAACTATTAAAATAGTTTTCATTAAATAAAGCTGAAATAAAATAAAATAAAATATAAATATTTAGAATGTGTATAATAAAAAAATGACAGAATTCATTTAGATGACAAATGAAAATATAAAAAACCTAATTCAAAATGTTAAGAAATACATATAAATATATGAAACAAACTATAATAATATATACATAATATTAAAATATTAATTGAAAGTCTGTATGGAATATTGATATTTTTATACATTCATTTGTGAAGTGAACTCCAACTGAAGGTACTTTGTAAATGCCATGATCCTGAAATTCATACTATGGTTCGTGATGAATTAACCAAAAGTAGCTACAAAGTATTATCATCCCAGCTGAAAAAAAACAACAACAGAAAATTATAATGTTTCTACTACGAATACCATTACAAATATTATACACCATCAACTTTTAACCATTAAAAATAATGTTTCTTTAGTGTGTTTTGGGACATATTCCTTTAGGATTTATTGGTTTTAACAAGCCACCATTAAAACCATTACAAGTCCCATTATAACCAGTAAACCATAGCAAATTTTGTAATTGTATTTCTTTTTTTTTCAGCAGGGGTGGTACAATTATTTATTTTTTTAAATATCCTTTGGGACATTATACTATTAGGACATGTGTGGTGTATGACACTGCAGCATGATAAACATCTGGTATCATGACTGTACCATGATATATCAGCACGGTGCTTTTGATTTATTTTTCAGAAGAGTCTCTGTAGCTCCGCCTCCAGTAATGAAAATATCGGAGATGCTGTCAGAGAGTTCAGACCCCCATCATTAGTGAAGAAGCACAAACACACAGCGTGGAGGATCACGATGGTCGGAATCCCGAGCGCGTTTCAATGTAAGTGCACTAATGTGATAGCCTGGTTAAAACCAGACCCTTTTCAGTTGAAACTGAGTTATTCTGTAGAGAGAATTGAAATTCGCCGGAAGTAGTCTGGGTTTTCCCGGGCTACTAATGTGACGTCATTGTGCTTGTTTGCAGTTTTTATTTTACAGTAACACATATCGCGGCATGCCACACTGAAAAGATCAACAGTGCAGCGAAAATAACGCGTTTTGTGGTAAATACCGCTGTTACTGTTTTTACTGTAAGGTATGATGTACGCGTTCTTGCTTTGCAAGTGTATTGAATCGACTGTAGGTTGTTAAGAGTCCGTCTGCGCATGCGGAACAGCGTCTTCTATAGACAATCTGTCTTCTGTTACTCTGAGAGCCATGTGTTTCCTGCTTCCTTATGACAATTCAACAAAATACATTTAAAATGACAATGTATTTAACATAACGCATTAATATGGAACCTTCCTCATACAATTTATGAAGTAATTTGTGAGGTGTTAACTATGGTAACTACCATCACCATGCATGGTCAATTGTTGTTTACTGTATCTTTAAAGAGCCCTGTGCATTTGCCAACTGCTCTAAGATATGAAATGCACTGATTTGATTTAATCTTAATATTTCAAAGTAAAAGGGGGTGCTAAAATCTGTTTTTGTGGTGGCTGTGTTTTAAAAGGACATTTTTATAATCCTAATTCAAGTAATGGAGGATTTTGAGAAGGTTAACCCGGCCTGGTTTAAATGTCTGAAAATGCTTAACAGTCGAGTTAGACTTATGTCATCTAAATAAGTTAATTTGTAACCTATTACATTTCCAAAATAAACTTACCAACACTACTTGGCACCATTACAAGAGTACAGATCAAGCAAAGGACCATGGTATCACCATACTATCATTCAAAGTGCTTTGAAGTATCACCATGGATTATTGATAACATAACCAAAGGTCTTTTTTGTAAGGGTGAAATTACTTTATTTATTTTTTTTGGACCATGTTACTCCTATGTTTTGTTGTTTGTTTGGACATTATAATGATGATCATGTGATTCTTTGAAGTGCACTGAGGCATCGTGTAAAAAAGTGCCAGTGGTTGGTTCCCATAAAGTATCAAAGTATATTTTCATGCTAATACCATGGTAGTACAGGCAAGCTGTCTGTATAGCATGGTAAACCGGCTCTAATCTGTTCTGAGGGTCGGAGACAGACCCTCTCTCGCGTCTCACTAGAGGATTTGGTGTTAATCCCTTTAGAAAAGTTTCACACCATCTGGACTTTAGTGCTGCTCGGTGGACTGATCTACAGGAGGCCTGTGTGTGTGTGTGTGTGTGTGTGTTTACAATGAATCGTCCCGGTGCCAAAGCAGCGCTGTCGGGGTCCCTCGTGCTCAAGAGTAATGCAGGGAATTGTTTGGTCCCTTGGGGTTTGTTTCCTTGGCCTGAATAACTTAAGCGTTGATCTAGTAGCTGATGATGCTGAAGATCATGTGATGATTGTTTTGACCACATGATGGCGAGATGAGCTGTAGATCAATGAGGTTTTGGGTTTTGACTAGTCATGACAGTGACATTTTTTTTTTTGGACATATACAATGATAAGTACTCTTGTGCACCATGGCAGATAACGTTTATTGCCAAGGTAGGCTTATATCTCAAAGTGCCACTGTATTATTACTGTAGATCACTGTTATTTTTGTAGTTTGTGTAGCCTACTATTATAGTATTATAGTGTTTTGAATAAGCGTTTTTATATTTTATTTTAATTTTACTTTAAGTATTAGCAATTTTATTATGAGCTTTTGTCATTTATTTATTTTTTATATAGAAAATAAATTCTATTTAGCTTTAATAGATTTTTTATTTAGTTTTAGTCAATTTTATTTTAAATTTTCTCGGTCAATTGCCAATGCAATATTTCTAACTTTGGTTTAAGCCGTTACGTGTTTTTTTTTTTTTTTTTTTTTACTAATATTTACATTTAAAATGATTCATGCTTTATTTCAGTCAACAAAAAAAATATATTTTTTAAATTGTTTTTGTCTTCGTTTACACAAACAACATTGGTAGGTATTGCCATGGTACATTTATGGTACATTTACATTTAAATAGTAAAACCATGTTTCTGAAACTAATGTTGCATGCTATTTAATTGGTTTTTCAATGTATTTTCCAATGTGCCATGGTAGTATTATGGTATCTGTCTGGGGAAAAAAACATGCTGATGCTAAATTGTACAAAAAAAACTCTTAATTATGAACTACCATGGAACTTTTATGTGTTGTTTAAAAAACACAGTATTATCATGATAACAACACATTTAGCATTTTCTCCAGCATCCTGGAGTCTTAAACGCTCATGTACATCCCTCTTTAGTGAGCCAGTGTTTGGTTCATATTCAGTTGGAAATATGAAGCTTTAGGACTTTGGTGTAATTTTCCTCTTCAGCTTAAACCAGGGCTCTTGAAAGACTGGAAGATCGTGTGTGTGTGTGTGTTGGGGGTGGTTAGATTCCGGTCCTCTGACTTGAAGAAAGGAAACACAGGACAAAAGGGCCCTTCAGGTTTGAATTAGTGCTTTAATTGCTCTTGGCTCTTGCTGCTGGGGTCTCCAGCGCTGGCTTCAAGATGCTCGGGTCGCGTGGGAGAGTTTGTGCACGTCAGAAAGAGAGAGTATAAGAAGAGCGGGGAATGAAGTACGGGTCTCCACTTCGGTTTTAGCAGCTGTTAGTGTTTAAAGAGGCAATCTTGGCCTGAATCGGCTCCATGGCTCTCCTCTCAAACTGCTGAGAGCTGCGTCCAATTAGCAATTAACCAAACCCTTTAAATCCCAACCGTAATAAAACAGACTCTCGATGCACTCTAGATAGGTTCTGTGGTTTGCAAATGCTAGTTTATCAGACCTTCCATGCACGAACCTGTATTTTATTCATCGGTTTGGTGCTGACAGTGTTAAAACCAGTGTCAAAAATGCTCAAATATGGCTCTTGGTGAGTGGATGTCATTGACCCCATTCTAGTGTGTATGAGCTTGTGTGTGTTGGATGGATTATCTCGGAAGGGAAACACAAGGCAGTAATTGACATCAGCTCCAGCAGATGTTTTCTGTCGCCCACCGCTGCGCAGAAAGGCTGTGCAAGATTGAATCCAGATGTTGAGGCTCCACAGCGAATAGTTCTCTCACCACCAACGAACGACTGTTGCCCGGAACATCAGTTTTTGCTGGAGATATGGATTACTGCGCCTGGAGTCGGGCCTCTGACCCCGTTTAGAAGAATCCAGATTTCTTTATATGCTTCCATCACCAATATTAACCTGATGTGCTGACAACTGTCTTTGTCTTGATTTACTTCAGTTCGCCTAAAGATGGAAAGACTCATTATTTACTCGACCACATGTTGCTCATTTTGCACAGAACTTGCCCTCTTGCTCTCGAATCTCTTTTAAACTTGGGTTATTATTTAGAAAATAAGCTCTGTGGCCAACAAAAGTAGATTTTTAGTCAGTCTTTGTTGATTTTCACATTTTGTTTGTCAAAACGTACTCGGTTACTAACGTAACCTCGGTTCCCTGAGATGAGGGAACGAGTACTGCGTAAGCTAGCTTACGCTATGGGAAAAGGTCCCCTTTTCTCGAGAATATGAAGCCAAAAATTATCCTTAATTTTTAAATAATGTAAAACGCAGTGCTGCAGCACAGCAGACCCAAGCGAAGCGGCTCGCGCGCTTATTGGCTGTGCTGCGGCAACTGCAGCAACCTATGGTGAGGCGGCGGAGAGTAACGAACCAATGGGGGCGCTTCGCGCCCATTGGACGTCAGAGCGCGCCAAAATAGGCGTGGCTGGAACTATATAAGCCACCGCTTCACCATAGGGATCAGGTTTTAAATCGACTGAAGCGATCACCCGGTCCGAGCACATAGCACGGCAGGTTACGCAGTACTCGTTCCCTCATCTCAGGGAACCGAGGTTACGTTAGTAACCGAGTACGTTCCCTTTCGAGAGTACTCTCGTACTGCGTAAGCTAGCTTACGCTATGGGAACACAATGTAAAACGCCGTGCGTGCTCGGGAACTTCGACCTGTCACAGCCCGAGGCGAGAGCTCGGGGCTTTATAGCAGGAGAAATCCCAGTCCCAACAGCCAACCTTAGTGAGCTTTATATAGGGAACGAAAAAAGGGGGACGTGATAAGGCTTAGCACGTCTATATAGAAAGTACCCTGGCGTGCAGGGCAGGGACTTGCAGATTATAGAATCTAATAAATGTGGACGGAGAGGCCCAGCCTGCCGCCGCACAGACATCCAGTGGTATCCCGCAGGACCACGCCCATGACGAGGCCATACCTCGGGTGGAATGGGCTCTGATGCCGAACGGGCAGTGAAGGCCCTTAGATTTGTAAGCCAGCGAGATAGTGTCTACTATCCATCGCGATAGGCTTTGCTTCGTGGTGGCGAGACCTCGGGTGCGCCCACCAAAGCATATGAAGAGCTGGTCCGACCTCCTGAATAAGGCGGAGCGCGCAATATAGGTTTTAAGAGCCCTGACGGGGCAGATGAAGCTCGCGTTGCTTTCGTCGCTTTGCGAGGAAAGGGCTGACAGCGAGATGACCTGCGCTCTGAACGGTGTTGAGAGCACCTTGGGGACATAGCCGTGTCTTGGTCTGAGAATGACTCTGGAGTCATTAGGCCCAAACTCGAGACAGTCAGCGCTTACAGATAGCGCATGTAAATCCCCCACTCGCTTGACTGAGGCCAGAGCCAGTAGAAAAGCGGTTTTGAACGAAAGAAGCTTCATATCGACAGACTGAAGCGGTTCAAAAGGGGGGCCCTTTAAGGCCTCTAGGACCGTAGACAGGTCCCAGGAAGGGATTGAAGGGGGTCGGGGAGGGTTCATCCGACGAGCTCCCTTAAGGAAACGAATGACCAGTTCGTTTTTTCCCAGTGATAGGCCGGCCACCGGAGCATGAGAAGCTGCAATGGCTGCCACATACACTTTGAGCATAGACGGGGATCTGCCCGCATCTAAACGCTCCTGTAGGAAGGAGAGTATCTCCATCACGTCACATAAGTGAGGGTCTAGGTTCCGTGTCCCGCACCAGGTGGAGAACACTGACCATTTCTGCGCGTATAGGCGCCTGGTTGAGGGCGCTCTGGCTTCCGTAATGGTCTTTAACACTCCCTCAGGGAGGTTCCCGGGTACCCGTTGAGGGGCCATACATGAAGGGCCCAAAGTTCGGGGTGGGGATGCCAGAGCGCGCCCTTCAGCTGCGTGAGGAGATCTTTCCGCAGCGGTATTGGCCATGGGGCTGTACTGGACCGCTGCATCAGCTCGGAGAACCAAGGTTGGGTCGTCCAGAGTGGGGCTACTAGCAGCATAGCACATCTGCTCTTCCTGACCCGATCGATGACCTGCGGTAGCATCGCGACCGGTGGGAAGGCATAAAGCGGGCGTCTGGGCCAATCGAGGGCCAGCGCGTCCCTGCTCTTTGAAAAATATATTGGGCAATGAGCGTTGTCTTCTGAGGCGAAGAGGTCGACCTCTGCCCTGCCGAAGATGCTCCACATCAACTGAACCGTCTGTGGGTGAAGAGACCACTCCCCAGGGGGAACATTCGCCCTGGAAAGCATGTCCGGGCCCCGGTTCAGGATGCCAGGTACATGCGCTGCCTTTAGCGAGCGCAGATTGTAATGTGCCCATGTCAGAAGACGCTCGGTCAGGGTGTGCAAGGTTTCTGACCTGACACCACCCTGGCGATTTATGTAGGCCACCACTGACATGCTGTCTGATCTGACCAGAACGTGGTGGCCCTTTAAAAATGGGAGGAAAGCTTTCAGGGATAGTTCGACCGCTATCATCTCCAGACAGTTTATGTGTAACAGTCGCTCCGGGCTCGACCAGAGGCCGGAGGCAGACCTGCCCTCGTACAGGGCGCCCCAACCGAGGTTGGATGCATCTGTCGAGACTACTTTCCATTTCGAGACAGCGCCCGTGCTTACGCCTAACTGATACCAGTTGGCTATTTTCCAAGGGGCCAGAGCTGTGATGCAGCCGTGGGTCACCCTGATGCGCGCGCGGCCGGAAATCCAGGCGCGCGCTGGAACACGGTCTCTCAGCCAGCGCTGTAGTGGGCGCATGCGCAGCAGGCCCAGTTTGGGATCCGCAGAGGCTGATGCCATCAGACCTAGCATTTCCTGAAATCGTTTGAGCGGGTAAAGAGACCCGGCTTTGAACGACACGGCTAAATGCTGAATAGTGAGAGCGCGCTGTGACGTCAGACGCGCTGTACATGTCACAGAGTCTATGTCTATCCCCAAAAAGGAAATCCTCTGGCTGGGAGACAGAGCGCTCTTGACAGTGTTGATCGTGAGACCCAGGCATTCTAAATGGCTGAGGATCCAGGATCTGTGTGTCGTCAGTAGTTCCTCGGAATGGGCTAAAACTAGCCAGTCGTCGAGGTAGTTCAATACTCGCACTCCCCGCATTCTCAGGGGTGCGAGAGCGGCATCCATGCACCGTGTAAACGTACGGGGCGCTACGGAGAGGCCGAATGGAAGAACCATGTACTGATAAGTCTGCCCCTCGAAGGCGAATCTCAAGAATGGCCTGTGATGGGGTGCTATTTGAATGTGAAAGTAAGCGTCTTTCAGATCCACTGAGAAAAACCAATCCCTCGGGCGAATTTGCGCGAGTGTTTGTTTGGTAGTTAACATTTTGAACGATCGCGTCATAAGCGCTTTGTTCAAACGTCTGAGATCTAGGATGGGTCTGAGACCGCCATCCTTTTTTGGTACGAGGAAGTAGCGGCTGTAAAAGCCTGACTCGCGCTGCGCAGGGGGGACAGTTTCTATCGCCCCTTTTGCAAGAAGGTTTATCAGTTCGGCGCGAAGGACGTGTGTCATTTCGCTTTTCACTTTCGTTTCGACCACGGCGCGAAAGCGCGGCGGTCTGCGAGCGAACTGGAGCGAGTAACCTCGTTTTATTATATTCAAAACCCAATTTGATATGCCGGGGATGGCCTGCCATGCAGCGGCTCGTGCGGCTATGGGTTGAATGTGCTTCGGGCACTGGCCGCCTGTTATGAGGGGACCAGTAGCTCGAGTATGCTGTGCTTGTGACACTGTGGTGACAGCGCTTATTTGTAGGGTTGCGCACTGAGAAGTGGGCACGCGCGCTACATTTAGAGCACCTCCGGCGCGAGCGGGAAGGTGGGCATGAAAGGAGACCCGAGTGAGTCTTTGTGACACTTGGGGGAGTGTGTATACATGTAGGGGTGCGTACTGTGTAGTGGGCACACTGCCTACATAGAAAAAGCTCTTTTTGAGCTTTATTGAGGTCGCCGTGAAAACGGCGTTTGTGTGAAGGCGTGCGTGCATTGTAACAGGCTCGTTTACTGCAGTATAGACATCTCCAACCGCCTTTAGTGAGGGGATTGGAGGAAGCATGTGAGGTTTCTTGTGTGGTGGTCCGGCCGCAGCGGGACTTAACCACGGTCTTTTCAGCCCGAAGGTCAGGAGGGCTTCGGAGGCTCGGGGTTCAGCACAATCCTGGGCCGAGGTCCCCGTCTCTCTGGCGGTTTGCGGCTCGTAGAGCGAGAGCGGTGCTGGGTTTTGGTCGCTGGGCGAGACTGTAAGTCTGGCTGCGATGGCTTCGAGGTCTGAGGGGGCGGCGCATTTCTACGGCGTCCCGCAGCAGAGCTAGAGCGTTTCGGCAGGAAGTGTCTCATTGCCTGTGACGTTTTCTGAGCCTCAGTGAAGCGTTCAGCGAAACCCTTAACCGACTGGCCAAAGAGGCTGGAAGGCGAGATAGGAGAGTCGAGAAAGGCGGATTTGTCGGCGTCTTTCATCTCCGTGAGCGTGAGCCAGAGGTGTCGCTCTAAAACAGCGAGGCTTGCCATGCTTCGGCCGATCGCTTGTGCTGTGGTCTTTGTCGCACGCAGGGCTAGATCAGTAGCGCTGCGGAGATCTTTAAAGTCATAGGTATCTGGGGCAGACTCGTCCAGGTTACGGAGAAGTCTGGCCTGAAAAACCTGCAGCACAGCCATGGTGTGTAGAGCCGAAGCAGCTTGACCAGCGGAGGTGTAAGCTCGGCCAGCGAGAGCTGAGGTGGTGCGGCACGGCTTGGATGGATGCACAGGCTTCGACCGCCATCCAGCGGCTGAGGGCGGGCAGAGGTGTGCAGCAATAGCCTCCTCGAGAGGGGGGAGGCTCTCGTAACCGTGGTCTCGGGCGCCGTCGACAGAGGAGAGTGCTGACGAGACAGAAGTCTTCAAGCGTGCGGAGAATGGGGCTTTCCACGACTTTGTGAGTTCATTGTGAACTTCCGGGAAGAAGGGGGCGTTTCTTTGCGGAGGGGCCGAAGGGCGCCCCTGCAGGAACCATTCATCCAGCCTGCTTTTAGCGGGCTCGTCTGGAGGAGACCAGTCGAGCTGAAGGTCGCTGACAGCCCTTGTAAGCATGCGAGTAAGCTCTGCGTCGATATCGGCGCGTTGTCCGGTGCAGCTGGGTGCTGTAGAGGGGGGGGGGTCCGCAATGGAGCCCGACCATTCCTCACTACTGGACGCGGCGAGAGAAAGGCTGTCGTGTCTGTCCTCTTCCGCCTCAGGCGCTCCGAAGGAGAAGGGGGCGCTGGTGAGCAGGGACTGGCGCTGCTCATCCACTGCAGTATGCTCAGGCATTCTCTGATTGCGGCGTTTCTTACGCGGCACTTGAGAGAGAAGAGGCGGAGCGGGTGGAGCATCGTGGCTGGTTTGAGCTAATCGAGCCCGCAGGGTCGATATAGCCATGTCGTCGCACTCAGGGCAGCCGCCCTTGAAGAGTGCGCTCTCAGCATGCTCGCGGCCCAGGCAGGAGACACAGATGATGTGGCGGTCCTCGCTGGGCAGAGGGCCTCGGCAGGAAGCGCAGGCCCGAGGCATTTGAAACAACGCCTCGAATTCTGGAGGAAAAAAGTGTGATGCAGCGGCAAACACACTAGCTTTGAAAAGGATATAGTCACGCCGGATGGCGCAGCAGGAAGCGAGTGCTGAAGGCGGCGTCGAGATGAAGCACGAGCCGGCGTCCTCAGATCTGCGTTGCAGTGCTATCCCGCTGAGAGGCTTTTCGACGGCGTGTAGAGGCTTCTCCGGAGAAGACAGCGAAGTGCAGGTGAGATCGCTGAAGGAGATGAAATCTGATCCCTATGGTGAAGCGGTGGCTTATATAGTTCCAGCCACGCCTATTTTGGCGCGCTCTGACGTCCAATGGGCGCGAAGCGCCCCCATTGGTTCGTTACTCTCCGCCGCCTCACCATAGGTTGCTGCAGTTGCCGCAGCACAGCCAATAAGCGCGCGAGCCGCTTCGCTTGGGTCTGCTGTGCTGCAGCACTGCGTTTTACATTATTTAAAAATTAAGGATAATTTTTGGCTTCATATTCTCGAGAAAAGGGGACCTTTTCCCATAGCGTAAGCTAGCTTACGCAGTACGAGAGTACTCTCGAAAGGGAACTAAAGACTCTTCACAAATGAACACAACGTCAAAGAAGTCTAAATGCAATCAGCAGAAGTAAGAAGTTAAAAATAGACTATAAACAAACTACGGTTGCATGATTTCTGACAACTTTATTGCATGGTTTTTTTTTTTTTGCAAGAGATCAATTGTGATTCTTAAGTCTCTGGGGTATATTTGTAGCAATAGCCAAACATACATTGTAGGCTATTTGTCAAAATTATAGATTTTTCTTTTATGCCAAAAATCATTAGGATATTAAGTAACAATCATGTTCCATGAAGATATTTTGTAAATTTCTTACCGTAAATATATCAAATTCGAATTCATATAAGAATTCATTTGGAAAACTTTAAAGATGATTTTCTCTATTTAGATTTTTTTGCACCCTCAGATTCCAGATTTTCAAATAGTTGTATCTCGGTCAGATATTGTCCGATCCTAACAATATCCTTATTTATTCAGCTTTCAGATGACATATAAATCTCAATTTCGAAAAATTGTCCCTTATGGATGGTTTTGTCGTCCAAGGTCAAAATTATAGACATGATGAGGCTTTAAAAGCAGTGAGTAGATGAGTTTAGCTGTTTGAATTGATGAGGTTTAATGTCTGCGATTACCTCTATATTCCCATTTAGTTAGAAACCAGCTTTTTAAAGACTAGTTAAACTTCAAAAACACACATTACTGATGTATACTGTACGTGGTAGAATAAAACATGAAGATATCTTGATCTTGTGTTCACCACAGACCTTATTTCAAGCACAAATCATTCAAAATTCTCTTTGATTTTGAACCAATGGAAGCTAAAAATTTTAACTCGTTTCTAGGTTTTGGTCTATAAAAATACATCATCCATTCAACACTGGATGTCACTGAATTTAAAACTAAATGCATCTCAAAGCAGCCGTGTTTGAATATGAGAGTTTTGAGACCTCTAGTGCATGCAAGATTTGTTCTAACAAATTACATTTTAGATTCCTCAAACAAAACTATCGCATGACTTCCGAAGACTCGAAAGATTGCATATGGACTTTTGTTGTTGTTGTTGTTGTTGTTTCTGGAGCTTGACATCTCTCCATCACCAACTAGCCTGAAGAAAATTGACGTAGCATTTACTTTGAAACTATTTTCACTTAGAAATTGCTAGTCAGTTTCACAAATAATTACATAGCTTTACATAAAAAAAAGAAAAAATGACAAAGATAATTTTAGGCTGAAACGTCTCTTTAAAGGTCCACTGTAAAAAAACAAAAAAAAACAAAAAAAAACGTAAAACTAAAGTAAAATATCGTAATAAATAAAGTGCAAAAAGGCAATTAAAGGTTTTACAGAAAAAAAATTATTTTACAGACTTTTGCTTGTTTAAATTATCATCTTTTACTTTAATTATACATTTTTTTGTTTGTTTCAGTCATTTATTTTATTTTACATTAATTTTACAGTTTCAGTCATTTATCATTTTTTACAGATTTTTTTTACAGTGTACAGTTTTTTCCTCATCTCTGGAGCAGCGATGGGTGTTGTTGTCTTTTGGAGCTGATCTGTGATTGTTGGCAGGCTGATGGTTATCAGCTGATCTGGCTGTTGTGAAACAAAGCAATAGGAGTTCAGCAGGATTATTTCAGGACGGCTGATCGCGCTCGGGACTTTCTGCAGCAGAGGGAGTTTAAAGAGAGACAAAGACGGCAGTCATTGAGGGTCTATCAGAGGGAGGAGCGTTTAAGAGCTTGTGAAAGGGGCTTATCGTGCCATTAAAGCTTTTTAGGACCCCCACCATCCACACAGCTTGAGAACGAGCCCTCCACCTCCTCAGGAGTTCAGGAGATTCTCTTCAACTTTCTGTATAGTCTGAGAATCATATTCAAGCAGCTGGATGTTAGAGACATAGCTGTATGGTAAAGGAATGTCTTGATCAGTATCCAGGTGTTATTTTAACCCCAAAATAAACAGCAACAAACAAGAGATTATAGTTTGTATACAGAAAATAGAGCCTATCATTGAGATGGTTTTCTTGACAACTGAACACATTTATCTTTCATGCAATAAACAACAATAAAACAATCTCAATTGTCAAATGATAATGGAAATCATCTTTTCTGGACACAATGATTCTTACAAATTAAAATAAACATAAATTCAGTTTAATAAAACATAGTACCATGATGCATACTTTCGAATGTATTTTATTTTATTTTATGTATGCATCACAATCATGTTTAACATAATATGCTAAAACTGAAATTAAAATTAAAACCATAAAAACAATTTCATTGCTTAAAATAAAATAAACATAAAATATAGATTTTTTTCTTTATTATTTCAGCTAGTTGCCAAAGCAAAATCTCTCATTTTAATGTAGCTCAACTTGATATAATAAAATATCTTGATATAACGAAATAAACCTGAATAAAAATGATAAATATAAAAAAATACTAATTCACTTTAAATAAATGAATAAAATAAATTTAAAATGAAAATTTTTAATATAAAAACAGATTACAATTTTTAATAAAAAACTATAATAGTGGCTGAGTATAAAAACCAATGTATAAATACTTCACAGTAGGTTTTGAAAATATGATATATAAAATGTGAGATTCCCTCATGTGTGCAATTTCAGAATAAAATAAAATGAAAATAAATCCAGTGGTTACATTAGACTACTTGTTTTCTTTTCCTGTCTCTCTGTCCGATCTTTTATTTCTCTCATGGGCTGATGGGAAATCCAGCTGTTTTGTGGTCATCGGTGGCCAATCGACTATAAAAAAAAGAGGGGATAAAAATCGACTTCAGTCCAGTCTGTGAGAACTCACCAGAGCGTTGACATTGAGACCCGATGTGTGTGTGTGTGTGTGTGTGTGTGTTTCTCATGCTTCAGGCCATACTGCCACATTGAACAGGATGTCTGTGTCACATTTCAATGATCCATTATATTTCTCCTTTGGTACTGGCAGAAGTGCTTCTGAATGAACGGGACAGTGAATGAGACGCTTTATTTTTGTCTGCTTTTGGGAGTCCAGAGGGCTGTAATGATAACTTTCCCATGAAATACACTAAATATGAGAGTAATCGCATGCATGTGAACACAGTATTTATGTCTCGTGTGAGGGATGCCTGATTTGGGATCAGTTTTGTGAATCGGGTCTTTTCATTGAAATGGTTCACAAACAACTTTGAAAAATTGATTCGGTCTGATTTTGTGGGTAAATATCATAAAATTAAAACTAAAAATTAAATTAAAATAAAATAAAATAAATTAAATTAATAGATCAAATGTTTACTTATTTTTTATTATAATAATAAAATCTAGCTAGCTAGCTAGTCGCTGAGATGTCATTTCTCTTTTCCTTTAAGTTTAACTTAAAAATAACTAAAATTAAACCTGAAAATAAACTAATAAAAATATTTTATTTAGAAAAATATTAAATTCATAAAAATCACAAAAACACACAACAACAGTATTAAAAAACCTTAACAAAAAATTAAATAAAAACAAAAAAATATAATAATAAAAAGATTTGTGTATATATATATATATATATATATATATATATATATATATATATATATACAATTAAATATCACTGCTGCTTTTTGCCTACAAAGGCAGGATCCTGACTTCTATTGAAACCTAATATGTGATCTGATAAAATAAAATAGTATGCTATTATTGTATTATGTAACATATAAGCAACATAATTATGATAAATCATCAGGGCACACGTATTCACAATACATCCTAAAAGTAAAAGTAGCTTATAACTCGCTAATTTAGGAGAAAATCTTAAAAATAATGGAAAATATAATGGTAAGTTTTAGCGCTAAAACGATAGACCCCTATCAGCCAATCACTGTGTGCATAGTTAATAAGCATCACCCATAGCATCGAGGTCAACCCCGCCCCCTTACTCTTAGCTTAACACTTCCCTCTATTCCTTACTTCAAGTTTGTCTTACCAGCTTTTAAAAGAAAACTTCGCTAAAAAGGTTTAGTGCTATTTAGGAGAACTCTTAGTGGTAAGATGTAAAATGTAAAGTAGCTAATGAATCACATTTTGAACTGGTTCATTGTAACGAACAGTTTGAAAGAACCGATTCCTCAAAATGAGTCAGGCATTCCAGCACTTGAAGACATTCCAAGGGGATTGTGGGAAACGGTGGTCTTGACAAGCCAGAACAGATCCTGCAATCCAACCTCAGGAAAGATATGACACAAGATCCCCTTTCTCTTCTTATCGCCGCAGCTATAATTAAGTCCTTGGTTTACCGTCTCGCTCTCTCGCTCTCTTTCTCCAGGTGTTCTCTACACATACTCCAGCTGAACCACCTGCAAACACAGGTGTGTGTGTGTGTGCCAATAACACAGCTGCTCTAGTCTCTTGCCTTGAGGCCAAAAATGGACTGAGATTTCAGAATAAACACAGGTGTGATGTAGAACAAGAGATATAGACCAGCTCCAAACGACCACTAAAACAAGCTTGTTTCTACTGCTCATATAATATATGCTTTACTATTAACATGTACAGTATAAAAGCTTGCATTAACATTTGCGATTATACATGCATGCACATAGTGAATATTGCATTAAATGGTGCACTGTACAGTTTCACAGTTTCACAGCTTTCATCCCACTCGGATGCATTTTATTCCAATAGCAAAAGTTGGATGTGATGTATATACACCTCCAAATCATGCTTGAGGTCACTGCCTATGTCCTTCGTTCATTAAGCAACGCCCCAGAAAGTGTTTAGAGGTATTAATCACTTACAAATGTGTGAATGTCACTGCTCTAGAAAAACAAAATATCAAGTATTTTTCAAATTTATTAAGGAAGACGCAAAGGTTTCTAATGCATTTAACCTGCAATGTTGATAGACAGCATCAGTAGTCATTATTTTATGATTTAAAATCCAAATGGAAATCCTTTTGTGAAATGTTTTGCGAGAATGTGCTTCGACATTTTGTATTTAATGCGGTGACATTCACACGGCATGCCATGTATTTATCAGTGATTATATCAGAAGTCTTAAATATAGTCCGGAGGTTGTTTACACCAGAGCTGGTTTGGGATTTGACCTCTTCGGTATGAAGCGGTGTGTGTTTCTCTGTCCGTCCACACACACATGGACTTCACATCAGTTCTTCTCTTGTAAAACCAGGCAGTAAATTCCTCCTCGTCATTGTCTTGTCACACGATTCTCAGAAAAACTTTCGCTAGGATGGTTAATCCAGTTCTCTGACATTTGTAGGGAAATAATAAAAGATTGATGTGTTATGAAGATCTTTATTTCTAAGATTTCCAAGGCTTTGGGAGGTCAGGTGACAGTGTTACATTGCACACTTTCACATAATATTTTTTACACATTATTTAATTCTATTTGGGCATCTGATTGAGCATCAAACCACATGTTTGTTAAATGGTTCTGAGGGACAGACTTAATGAAATCAATGCATGCAAGCGTGAGGATGATTCAGATAATGAGAATGGATCAGGGTTGCTGGTAAGTAATCATGTCTGTCTAACAGTAAACTGTGTGTGTGGACTCTTTTCTTGGCTTTCAAAGTGGAAACTTTAGGGTGATGTGGCCAAGAGAGCGTGTGACCCACCTCTCATAAATTGCGCTGTTGCACGCGCTCAGACCGACACTGAAGTTTCGGGGAGTAACTAACTACTAACTCAGCTGCTCTTGTCAGTAGTGTGATGGTTTTCAGACTGCTGTGTTTCACTGCTTCAGAATCAAACACTAGCAGACTAACTGAATACCACTCACATGCGTGCATACCTACCTTTTTTTTTTATCATAATCGTAGCTAAAACGCTACATAGTTTGCTGTAATATATTTGAATTATTTGCATGTTATATTGTTGTGATTTTTTTATTATATGTGGCATTTTAGGCTATAATAATTAATATTGTTTTATATAATCATATATCATTTGGCACACTAATGGTGCAGAAATTATATAATACACACACACACACACACACACACACACACTTGGGCTGCACGATAAGGACAATAATCATTATTGTTGATTATTCCCTTCAAACTGAACTTGCAATTATTAATTACGCTTATCACAATTTACATTGAATTATATTTATATCTTTATCTATTTATATATTTAGAAAAAAAATATAAGCTAAAAACTTTTAGTACTTTTCTATAGTAGGCTATTAAGCCTCAAATGTCAACTATACATCTGATTGATTTCTTCTTTAAAATATAAAAAAGTAAATATATGAATGGTATTATTGTTGTATTAAAACAGTTGGAAATTTCTTAATTATAAACTTTTTTAAATGCATTTTTTTTTTCATCCCAAGACTTTTTTGGATGATCCCAAAGGGAGGTTTAGTGATTTAACTCGCTTCTGGGGACAATTTGGTCACACACACCTTTTTCACACACGTCTCCTGACTTACATACAGACATACTCAGTCTGTACGTGTTCTAAGAGCAGTTGAGTGTGTGTGTGTGTGTGTGTGTGTGTGTGTGTGTCAGGCTTTACTTAAACTAATGGCTCCCAGGCGTGCAGCGGGGCCAGACACACTGGAGCCGAGAGCCGAGCAGGAATGCCACTACAAACACAGAGAGAGAGACTGACGGACGCAGAGAAGTGCTTGGAAAGAGATTTTGCTGTGGAGGAGATTGGATGTGGATTTGGAACAGAAGTCCATGCAGTGTGTGTGTGTGCGTGTGAGAGAGTTCAGGACGAGTGTGTTCACATCTGTTGCCCTGCTGCGTTACGTCCACAGATGGAGGAAACGTCTTGCAGATGGAAGTGAAGGATTGTAACGATTTAGATAGAAACAGGCTCCTGTGCCCTGTGCCCTTCATTGTGTTAAAAAAAACAATTTTCACCAAAATAAAATGATGAAACTCATCAATCCATGCTGTCTTGGAGCCAAAGATGGTCACATTTTGATATTAGTTTGGCATGTTAACACCAAGCTCTTAATAATCACAAAAATTCACAGTGCATAGAAATATTGGGTAAATTAACCCATTTTTAATTAGAACTGTTTTGTGTTAATCTAACTAATACAATTTGCTCTAAGAATGTTTCCCATTAAACATTATTTCGGAATGTTCTCGAAAGTTACAAAATGTCCAGTGTCTAAATGTTTCAAAAGTGTTAAATGAACATTCCGTTTGATCATTTTGA
This sequence comes from Carassius carassius, assembly GCF_963082965.1. NCBI lineage: Eukaryota > Metazoa > Chordata > Actinopteri > Cypriniformes > Cyprinidae > Carassius > Carassius carassius. The sequence goes on from NC_081771.1 coordinate 1,443,515, forward strand.
ATACATTATGCAAACGCTATTTTTATAATTTATCGTATATAATTATGCATATTATAATATAATATACACACAAGCATGATCACAATTATTTAAAAATGATAATATTTAGTTTTGAATATATTATATACAATTTTGTATTATTTAAATATATTATTATTATTATATTGTATTTTTTACACAATATATACAATATAGCCTATATTTACTTTTTTAAAAATCTCAAAATTCATCAATTATCGTTTGATTTTGGAGCTGATGCTAAGCTGAATGATGAGCTCTTATAACTGTGTGATAATCTCAGTATTGACTGATTAATCAGGCTGGGTTATAAATCGCTGTTTCACTATACTTGATGAATTCTTATTATTTCTGCTCATATCAGGTTTCGTTCTCTCTCTGTGTGACGCCAAAGGCTTGAGAAGTCTCTGAACGTGAGGTCATGCGTTTTTGACTTTCTCTTTGGACGGGATGAGAGATTGGGCTCTGTTTATTTGTCTAGATGAAGATGGAGAGTTAAATAGCGTACATGTGCCACATGACACCATATTGCAGATAATGTTTCTTATTATATGTCAGATTTTGTTGAACTTCCACTCCCTCGCCCCCCATGAAAAGAAAATGATCTGGCTTGTGGATGAAGTGTTGTTTATTAATAATGTTTGGAATAATTTGGAAGATTTTTTTCAACAAAAAAAATTATCTCCTTTGAATGTGGAAAGCACCATTTAATTCCAAACTTATTTCAATATTTAAATAAATTAATAAATAAATAAATGAAATGTATATATATATGTATATGTAATTGTTTTATTTAACAATTGTGAGTCAGGGTCACTATTATAATAATAAGTGATAAATGAAACAATAAAATAAACTGCTTAAAATAAAATATAAAAACCCTGACTTGATGCACTAAAATAACTAAAACTCAAATAAAAATGTATTAAATATAAATAGGCATGGGAAAAAAACATAATTTGAACAAAACATAAAATGAAATATATATATATATATATTAATAAAAACTATAACAGTATCTCAATAATATTAAAATGACACCGTTATGAGTACAAATAAAAATATACAGTAAAATGTCTAATACATTAGTAATTCTAATGTCTTAGTCGACATCAACAATTGACTGTTTGCATGCATTTTATTTCTTCTAAGCAATTTTACGAGAAACTTCTGGAACAAAGTTAATTGACACATCAATTAGGGCTCATTAGAGCAATGCTGAGCAATAAAATTGTACGTTCTTGGATGCAAACAGTGCAAGAAGTTGAATAGTTCATCCTAAAGTAACGGCACACACAGCATGAGGTGTTATGGGTAACTTCCCCTCCCTTCGGTTGGCATGCACTTTGTTTAGCTTTTGAGAGCCAGAGCAGTTAGTTATGTTAATGAGTCTCCTCTAGTTTAATGTATTGAATAGAGCAGCGGCTGATTGGCCAGGAGCCACACAGTGGGCGTGGCCTGGGTGATGACATCAGCAGAGAGAGAAGGGAGGCGTGGAAGACCATCTGGAGTCCATCTGTGCCTCGCTGGCGGTGGGAAGGACTCGGACTGCAGTGCTCACATATGTGAGAGAGTTTGAGACACATGCATCACATATGAAGAGAGAGAACATTTCTTACATTGTTTGGAATAAGACACAAGCAGAGCAGACCATCATAGAGAGGAGGTGAGCACCATCTCTGTGTATTCATGCCTTCAGCTGCTTTATGTTTACATTTATTAATTTAGCTGATGCTTAGCGACTTACAATTGCTATATATATGTCAGAGGTCACACGTCTCTGGAGCAACTAGGGGTTAAGTGTCTTGCTCAGGTGTCTCACAGTGGATTTGAACCCGGTCTCTCACACCAAAGGCGTGCATCTTATCCACTGCGCCAACACCACCCCATGTTTGCATCCAAAGCTGGATTTGTTCTCTTTTCCAGAGCTGTAGATATAAGGCTTTGGTGTGTGTGTACTCATCTTTTATAATATTTTTTTATCAAATGGATTACATTATTGAGAGCATCATGCCCAAATAAAACAGTTTATTGGTTTTAAAATATACAAATGCGCTGCTGTCATGAGCCATCTGGATAGTGCATTTAAATGATACATTCATTAATAAATATATATAATATATGTTGTATATATTAATTATAAAGTGCATCTAAATATAATAAATAAAAATTAATTTATTCAGTTTTTCTATTAGTTGAAATGAAAACTTAAATTTTAATAATAATAAAAAAGTAACAATGTGGTTATTTTTGAATGCAAATTCACTTAATTGCATTTGTTATGTTGTTTTTGTATTCATATAATAGAGGCGATTCATGCTTTTAATGTCATGGAAATTCTGAAATAATCAGGGGATTTTAAAATCGTGATTTGGGAATCTGAAGAAGGTCAGTCGTGGAAATGAGTGATAACATCACGGAAAGTTTTTATACTCCGCTCTAAAATATTTCATCGGCTGGAATCTGCTCTTTGAGAGTGTCATCTCTATAAAAATATATATATATAAAAACCAATCCTTGATGACTTCACTGTTGAAGTGTTTCCACGTGGCAGGATCTTGAGGAGAGAGATGGAGTTTGACTTCAGCATCCGAGCTGCTTTAACTCTCGTGTGTAGAGTTCGTTTTCTGCATGAATGAATAGATCAATGGATGGATTCAGTATGTTTGCTGTTTAGGAGATTTAATGGAGCTTATACAGTAGATAACAGAGCTCTAAAAGGAATGTGTGATCATGTCAGAGTTTCTTGCTTTTCATTGGAGACTTTTGGCAAATCTGAGGCCTGATTTAGCTCAATCAAAGATGTGAGAATCGAAGAGACGGTCTCGCTGCATCTCATTACTGACGTGTTTCTGCAGGTCTGCTGTATGTCACCTTAACACAATCTACAGCCGCTTTCTGACAGACACACAGCAGACTGTTTCACACTGACAGAACAACGTGTGTGTGTGTGTGTGTGTGTGTGTTCTTTTCCCCTCTAGACATGCTGTCTGCTTTGCAAACTCACAGATTTGGACTGGAATATAACTAGTGTCTTGTAGTCCTCCGTATTTAAGGATAAAACACATTTAAGCACTGTTTCTAGTGTTTTCTGTCTTTTTTATGCTTTAGACCTTTCAAAGTGATGGTATCAGATGATAACATAATAATTTTTTGAGTAATTTTTAATTATTTATTACACTACTATTCAAAAGTTGGCAGGATTATGTAATGTTAAAGAAGTCCACAAGGCTGGTCACCAATGCTGCATTTATTTAACCAAAATTGTGATTATAGCATTGCAAATCAAAATAACTGTTTTCTGTCTGAAAATTATTTAAATGTAATTTATTCCTGTGATGCAATGCTACTTTTTTCAGCATTATTACTCCAGTCTTCTGAATTTCAGGATTATTTGAATCTTGAAAAAAATTAAAACATTTATTTGAAATAGTGTCTTTTGTAACATTATAAATAACTTTAATTTCACTTTTAATCAATTTCATGCATCCTTGCTGAATAAAAATATTAATTTCTATTTACTCACCCAAAACGTTAGAATGTTTGTCCAAACGTTTGGGGCGTGTGAGATTATGTAATGTTTTTGAAAGCTTCGAAAGTCTCTTCTGCTCACCAAGGCTGAAATTATTTGACTGGAAATACATAAAAAATGTGTAAAATATTATTCAAATTCAGAATAACTCTTTTCTATCGTAATGCATTTTAAAATGTAATTTATTTATGTGATGCAAAGCTAAATTTTCAGCATCATTACTCCAGTCTTGTTTTCATTATCTTTTAGTTTTTTTTTGTTTTTTTTTTGGAAACCATTAAACATTTTTATTTTTTAAATTCTTTAATGTATAGGAAGGTCAAAGGAACAGCATATATTTGAAATAGAAATCTTTTGTTACATTTTAAATGTCTTTGCTGAACTTTTTATCAATTTAACGTGTCCTTGTTGATTAGAAGTACTGGATAATGTTTATAGTACATCTACAAAAACAGACAAGTCCTGTTGCATATGAATGTCACACACACACACACGCACGCACACACGCATCCCTAGATCATCCTGAAAGCAGTAAGTTCCACATTAGCTCAGCTAAATCAATGCTAACTTGTCATCAAGACGGCTGCTGATCCGGCCGGTTAGCGTTAAATCAACGGTTAGTCTTCTGGAGGTGTGTGTGCAGCCGTTGACCTGCTGTGTGGTCTGAAGGTCTGCTGGACATCACAACAGTCACTATAGCTCTAGTGAAGATGAAGCGCTGGGCGGCTTGTGCTCAATGACCCGAACAGTCTTTGTGGAGGCCCTCGGGGGGCCCTGGAGGAGTCTGGCGAGAGACGTTTAGTCTTTAAGAGCCCCATGATTAGCAAAGATCTAAGAGAGCTTGACAGAACACTTGTTGTGCGAGTGACGATTGTATCAAAAGCATGATACTTTCAATATTTCCTGTAGTACTGAATGATTAGTGCATCAAGGATGTTACCTCATACTGCCAAAAGAGTGCCATTGTAAATTAATTAATAATAATAAAGCATGGAAGATTTTTGATAAAGAAATGAAAGAATTTTGCATCAAACCTTTCTTGAGTCAAAATTAGTATTTAACCTTATTGTTATTCTTAGTTTCAGTTTTAGTAATTTTATTGTGTGATTTTGTCCTTTTTATTAACATTTTATTAGAAAGATTAGTTATTTTGTTGTGCTTTCGTCATTTTTATTAATTTTTTTTAATATTTCTATCAAACTTGGTTTATTTCAGTTTTTATTTTAAGTTTAAGTTTTAGAAATGTTGTGCTTTTGTCATTTTATTGGTTTTTCTTTAATACTTCTATTGAACTTTATTTTTATTTCAGTTTTTTTGTTGACTTTTTAAAAAATGTGCTTTTGTTATTTTTTGTTTATTTATATAACTTTTTCTTTTAAGTTTAGTTTAAACATTATTTACCCTGACAAGTATCAGCTGATAGCACTTGAGTATTTATATTACCGTGGTACTGTTAAATTTTACCGTGGTATTCAAATGCTACATATTACTGCCCATATGTGTCAAATATTTGACCCTGGAGCACAAAACCAGTCTTAAGTGTCAATTTTTCGAAATGGTGATTCATGCATCATCTGAAAGCTGAATAAATCATCTCTGCATTGATGTCTGGTTTGTTCGGAGGACAATATTTGTCTGAGATACAACTATTTGAAAATCTGGAACCTGAGGGAGCAAAAAAAATCGAAATATTGAGAAAATCATCTTTAAAGTTTAAAAGTCTTAAATCAGACCAGATGTGTGTGTGCCAGAGAAACACATTTCAACAGGCTCATATCATTTCTAAGGAGCCAATCAGAGCAGCTGCTGAGTGATTGATTGATCAGCCGGCCAATCAGTAAGTCCCACAGAGGTCAGAAGGGCAAGGAGATGCTTCCGATGAGATGAAGGACAGCGACTGCGACTCACACACACAAGCGGTTTCTAATTTGACTGTTATCAGGATGTCAATAAAGGATCCTTCACGTCATCATGTAAATGTGCAAGTGTGTGTGTGAATGTGTGAAGTCTGCATTCATGAAACTACATTCACATCAGGCTGCAGCGATGAAGACGTGGAAATACGTAAACGAATTGAGATTCATACTGAAAACAAATAGAATTATCTGCCAACAGCAGTGAAAATGCATTTATTTTTGACACAAATTCCCTGAAAACGTCTTCGTATTTAAAGCAATTTGAAATGCATTTAGTTTAGGTATCTTGAGATTGTATTATTTTAAATAAGAGAAAAAATAGTGATTCATAAAATTATTTCTGTGCACAATAACCTTGAATCAAAATCTTTTCAGACAGCAATGACAGTTTAAGAAGTTTATTTTAATTATTTATTTTTTAAAAATACCATGTTATTTTTTTTCAAGGTACTATTTTTTAAAAGTTTTTTTTTCATTCTAATATTAAAACTATTCAAGAAAATTTTAATCACTAAATCCCTTTCTATAACTGTGTTCTATGTCAGAAGTTAATTTGTAAAAGAATTATCCACATAATAATATCTTGATGGTATTTTGTGTTCATCATGATAAAATGCCATAGTATTTTTATGCTACTGTAAGTTTAAAAAAACAATTAAGTCCATCTCAAATGTACTTTTATAATCCAATCGTCTTCAAATGCTAATTCATCACTTTGACTTTAAGCTCATTCCGTTAGTATTCACAAAAAAAAACTGTTGTAAGATTTACTTCTCAAAAAATATTTTCATTTAGAAATGGTTGTTCTTACAGTATAACCTTCTCAAGATCTAAATGCTGCAGTAAATCCATGCTCAGTGCATGCACTTAAGAGATGATGAGTGAATGATCTGAAAGAGTTTGGCAGGTCGGTGAATCGATGACTAGCTCAGGGTCAGATGTGATGATTTCACTCAAGAGATGAGAGGACTGAACATGAACAGCATGCGTGAGGCTTCGACCTGTTGCTGAGGAGAGAGAAAGAGCAGATGTGTGTGTGTGTGTGTGCACCAGGCACCAGGTGCAGCTTTTGTTTTGCCTTCTTTTCTTTAACTCTCCTTCCCTCCCTCCTCCCTCTCCTCCTGTCAAACTCCTATTTTCCTCTTTCCCTCCCCACAGGATAATTGTATTGCTCTTTAAGAGCTCAGGGGACTTCATGGAGTTACATCAGTTATGTTTCTTCAACTTAAATTCTATAAATCAGACAATAGTTGGAAAATAGAGCAGCTCGGGTCGTTTGAGTTTTGAGTGGCAAATCTGAGCTTTTTGAGACGCCACTGAGATCTTTTTATACGTGCATTTTGATGTTCGCTTTTTGCATTATTTTTGCTTTTTGTGACCTAATTGTCTGTTAAGCTGCATTGCAGCAATTTGTATCATGAAAAGCATAAACTTGAATTTTGAAGAAAAAAGATTGCAGATCTTGATTGCAATCCACAATTGTCTTTTTAATATTTTTACTCCGTGGAAGACATGAGCTTTGATAGACAAGGAGCCTTGAGATGAGAGCAGTTTTCGCTTCTGAGGAAGTGTGTTCTGCGGTGGATGGGATCTGGACACAGGTGACTGTTGGAGACTCCAGCTGTCCTTCACACCCCCAGCAGCTCCATATGGAGGAGGAACAGAAGGAGACGAGGGGGAGGGAAGCTCTTTCTCTTTCTCTCTCAGTCTCACACACACACACATAAGAATGATCCGATATCTTAACCCTTTTGTGTCTGTGGCTGTGAGCAGCTCTGTGTGGGTTTGTTTTGCTGATGTGTGGCTGGAGGCGGTGCTCTTTAAATGATTTCTAAACACTCGGTTTGGCTGCACTGAAGCGAAATTCATGGAAATTCATAGATCATTTTAAACAAAGACGGGCAGGGCTTTTAAATCGACTCTTTGTGCCTCAATGTTTAACGTTTTTGGGGGGAGTAAAGATCTTTCAGATGGGTTTGGGTATATTCTCAGAGTCAGCACATGTATTCACAACCAATTCAACATCGTTTAGGCTTTCATATGTTTTAGGAGAATTCACTAAGTGATATATGCATATCCATGCTCTTGTCAGAAACGTTCTTAAGAACATCTCTCATCATTTCTGACTTGGTTGAGTTGCATTTCTTGATGATTCATGATAGGTTCAGAATTGAACTTATTTTGAGATTGCTTTTTTTTTATTGAGATACATTTGCAATTGCAAGAAAAAAAAAGTCTTGAGTTCTGAGATGTAAACTCACAATTTAGAGAAAAAACGATGAATTGTTAGAAATAAACTCAACATTCTTAGACAAATTAAAAAGAGAAAAAGAAGAAAAATTCATTTAAAAATGCCAGAATTTTTGTCAAATTTTAATTAGAATTTGCAGAATTGCAATTTAATTATGCAATATCTGACCCGGAATGCATCGTATTGACCAATCAGAGTTTGAAAGTGGACAAGAACTTATTTCAGTTGTTTTGCATAATGAGCTTTGTGACGATTATGTATTCATTTCAAATATACCTAAATATGCATAAACATAAATCAAACTGTAATATGCATTGATGCATATTGTGCATACTTTATGCATTTATACATAAACAAATAAACATAGTTGATTAAATGTTATATGTGGGATGCAGCTCAAAGTTTTCAGCATCATGAGTTGTGTCAGAAGTCCAGCTAATATTGACAGTGATGTTCAATAACAGCAGGAATAAATTTTTCCTCTTTATTGGAGGCGGTGTGTAACAGGTGGCAGTCGCTGCGCATTTGCTGTTAGCAGATCAATATTGATCCGCACAGATATCCTGGAGCTGTGCTAACAGACCTGTGTGTGTGTGTGTGTGTGTGTGTGTGCAAGGATGCTTCTGCCTCCTAGATTTCGAGCAGTTCAGTGACTGATAACTAAAGACTCCACACCTGCCTTGTGTCCCTCAAACCACTAAAAAGGACTCATTTAAGAGCTGGAAGTATCTACAGAATACACTTGATTTTTATAAACCTTCATTCATTCATTTCAGATATGCATAAATATAAATGCATGAAATATGCATAATATGCAGGTTATTATATTCAAATTAAAAGTTTTGTTAAAAGCTGAAATAAAATATGTTTTATTATTCCAGGACTGTTTCCTGCAATTAAGTCAAAGCAGTAAATGTACTGTAAATACATAAAAACTATACTAAACATGAATGAAACCAATAGTAATATAAAAAAAACAATAATAATGACAAAAGCACATAAAATTACAAAATTAATTTTCAAATGTAAACTGAAAATATAAAATTTAAATATTAACAAAAAGTATAATAGCATATCAATAATAATAAAATAACATTGATGCATAAATGTTACTAAGGTTTTTTGAGAGTCATACAATGCATTACAATTTATGCAATTTATAGTATTTATATTCAATACAATTTAACGACATATTTTATACAGTGTTTACACCAAAAAAAACTAAATAAAAACAGGAGTGAATGATTTAATTTAGTTCATAATCTCAAATCGACCAGATATTGGCTGCCTGATCAGTCTAGTCAATCAGTCCAGTTAACTTTAGAGATTTTAGAGTCATAAATGATTATAAAAACAAATATTTTTCAAACGTAGTTTAACTCTTGTATCTTGTGTTAAGTCGCTAGTGTTGTTTAAGCTGTAGTTCTCCGCTGGTGTGATGCTAATCTCTGCTAACAGACGGTGGATACGGGAGGCTTTGTGTACATCTTGTGGTGTGGCACAAACCCAAATGGCTGGGCTTCCTGTTTCTCCCAGTCCTTCCCGCATTCTACTTCCTGCCTCCTAGGAAGAAATGTACATAGAAAAAAGCTGGAATGAAATTTTTTTTCAGTCAGGCATTAATAGGGGCAGCTCGAAAGACCCAGAGCAGGGCTCAGGTGCGCTCGAAAACCAGAAGATCTGTGTCTGTGTGTCCAAGTGTGTGTGTAAAAGTGTGTCACACTTGGTTGGACGATGGTTGGAGTCTCACAATAAAAACCCAAGAATGAGATTCATTGCAATACATGAAATGAGCTTAAATTGCAAAATGCAGTCCTTCAGCATTTGATTTGTTCTTCAAACCTTGATTTGAAACATATGGAGGACCAAACTTGCAATAAATGTATAATAAATCATAATAATAACTATAAAGAACACAACAAATAATTTATTGTAATAATACTTTTTTTTACATCTTTATTTTATCATTTTATATATTATTCAGCAGGTTTTGTCTTCCATAGAAACGTGATTTGTTTTATATTTCTGAAATTTCTTTTATTTAAGTGTTATTTTAGTATCAATTATTTACTTTTATAGTTTTAGATTTTATGTTTTCACAGTAATTGTAGTTAAAGTGTTAGTAAGTTTATTACGAGTTATCATTTTTATTAGTTTTTGGTCTTTTAAAAAAATGTAATTCACTTTTTTACAAATTTCGTATTAGTTTTGGTCATTTTAGTACTTCAACTTAATCTAATGAAAAAATTTGAAATGTATATGATATGATATAGTTTATTTTATTTTAAGTAACAGAAATTTTTTTTAGGGTTTAGTTATATAGTTAAAACAAATAGAGACATGAAAACAGAACGAAATAAACAGCATATTAACTTGCAAAATGCTCTTCTGGTTTTCACGACTGCAGTGGAACGTAGAAATGAAGCGCTATAACAATCCCATTAAAAGCCGCCTTACTCTTCATTGTTAAGTGGAGAGAGCCATTTAAAATCTATACTGCGAGAAACACATTCACTGCATTAGTTTCCCATGAATAAACGTTAAACAAAACACACTTTTCATCGAGAAAAGCCCTGTGCATCTATGAAAAGTCGTCTGGTTAGAAGCGTTTCATGACCTTTGACAACTCGATCTGTGTGGGTCTATTAGCCCTCTGTGTTAAAGCATTTCCAGCGGTCTGATATACTCCAAATGAGGCCGATGGCTTCTCTCACGGCTCTTGTAGAACAATAGCACCTCTGATCTACGACTTTTGGGCCTGGTGGTCCATTCACAGGAAGAAAGTATGCGTTTAGCTCTTGACGGCTTTTGTGAAGCGTAGTTAGAAAGCGTGAAATGGCCCGATTCTCCATTCTTAAGCAGACTCAATGATCACCCTTTCTTTCCAGAGGACAAAACCTGGTTCATTTGCACTTCAGCTGTCGGGACTCACGGCTCTTAAACAGGCGCAGAAAACATCTGGTGTGCAGAAGGCTGTTCCCTCACAGCTCAAGATTAGACGAGGATTGGGCTCAATTGGATTTTCGAGGCACCTTTAAACATGAATTGCATATCAATGCATCGATTGCATATCAATGCACGGAACACAATGACCCCATTTGCGTTTGCATCGTTTGCTCTAGTGCTTCTGGGAATGTTTCGGGTTGCAGATGCAAGAGGAATCTAGTTAAGAAATGCTTCTATGCAGGACGAATGAGATCAGAGATGCTCTGCAGCCACGAATCCGCCGCACTTTATTGGGTTTTAATGGAAATCTCACAGAAATGTTCATGATTAGGAACATAATAAGTGATCTGGTCTCTCTGGTTTTCAGACAGTGCAGAGAAGAACGTTCCTGCCATGCCCGGTTCCCCAGTGGATGGAAAGACTCATTGCAGACCAACCGTCTCCGTCATGCCTCCTCTACCCTCCGTCAACCCCAGTGGACCTCGACCAGCAGCCTTCTCCTCCACAGCATGTGAGACCCACAATCAAACATGCATGGCATGCTATCTGTACTGTGCAGTATGTTGCATTGGCACTAGTGCGTCCCATAGGATGACATACTACCATTTATTCAATATGCATACTGTGCACAGGGTTTACATTTTTCTGCATGTTTGGAATCCCTGAATAACCCTTTGCATTTGCAGTATGTAGTGTGCAGCTTGCAGTGTGCAATGCACAAAAGCGATTTCAGACATGTTTTCATGTGACAACAATGTAGCATATTAGTTACATGCAATCATGCAATCCATTCCACATACAATTTTTTTTTATATTAGGCAGTATATACTGAAAAATATTCAGTAAAATCCACTCCCAACTTACGTTCTAATTAAAGTTATTGGTTCAAATAAAATCGGTTCAGTTTAGCTAAAGCTTACACAAACAGTAAATAGCCTAATGCGTTTGTCAACATTTGTAGTATGTAGTATGTAGTGTACTTGACTTCCATTTCCACTGTGATTGATAAACCTTAAGTGATTAGAGATAGATTTAATGAGGTCATGTGACAACGATGTAGCACTAGTTGTATAATCAGTTATTCCTACTCCTAATGATGAGGTTTTGATGCTTCTTCTTAGATTTGTTGTGTAAATGCTGATGAATCAGAGAAAAACAAATCTAAAAAGTTAGTTAACATGTACACAAACAGAAAATTTCTTTATGTATAGAATACCCGGAAAGCCTATTTGTCAAAATTGCAGTATTTAGCATGCAATTTACAGTATGCAATGTGTCATCCATTTCCAGCTTAACACAAACACAGATGCCCTAAAACTGGCATATAATCTCTGACCAGAGAAGTACAGTGCTTTAAATGCATGGTAGTGCATTTACATTTAATTATTTAGCATGCATTTGTGTGCAAAACAACTTAGCATGAAAAAAAAGAGAAAAATAAAAAAGTTATCTACCCTACAGTAGCAACTAACCACAGTACAAAAATACAAAGGAAAATCAGAGTAATTATTTAAAATTAAAAGAGAGTTTTTGCTGAAACAGAGTTTTTATATATAATAACCATAAAAATAACACATCACTATTTTTTTGAGCTTGCAGGAAAATGTTTGTAGTGAAAAAACAGGGGTATTAACATGAACTAAAATTTCAATTAAAAAAAATGTTCAATTTAAATAAAGCTGAAATAGAATATAAACACTTTAAAAAATAACTAGATAGAAAATAACATGAAATTGAGCATAAATAGTAACATTAAAAAAAAAGACAAAGGCACAAAAGGAAAATAATATAAAAAGTGGACAAAATTCTTGATTAATTGTGTGTCTGCAGATCATTGATAAGCAGATATACTCTTTCTGCAGTGACTAATGGGATCAATCATTCTCCGCCGATGCTCAACGCCATTCCCTCGCCGCCTCAGCGCTACAGCAACGGCCCTTCATCATCATCTTCCTCTTCTCTGGCCAATCAGCAGCTTCCAGCCACCTGCGGCGCTCGACAGCTGAGCAAACTCAAGCGCTTCCTCACAACCCTGCAGCAGTTCGGCAACGACATCTCGCCCGAGATCGGAGAGAGCGTCCGAAACCTGGTGCTGGCGCTGGTGGTGCGTCTCTCTCACACACTCGCACCGATCGCTCAAATGTGAAGCAGAGGTAACTAGCCATGTGTTTCTCCCACAGAACAACACCGTCACCATCGAAGAGTTTCACTCCAGACTGCAAGAAGCTACAAACTTCCCCTTGAGGCCCTTCGTCATTCCCTTCCTGAAGGTAAACGGTCAATAACACAATAGTTGAGCATATGGTTAACCAAAACAAAAAATATTCAGACGTTTTTATTGAATTGCAACTAAATAAACATAAATAGAATAGAAAATTAGAGTATAAAATATAAATATGAGATGGAAACAATTCAAGTTCTAAACCTAGAACTGAACTAAACATGAACTGTAGTCTACTAGATTCTAAACATAAATTGAACATTACATTTTTTTTTATAATAATAACTTTTAAATAATAAAACAGGAATATTGATTTGGGGATTTTAGCAAATTCAGATTATATATTTAGGATGAAATTGATCTGAAGCTGCTCAAATTAGACAATTTTAACTTTTAAACTATTAAAACAATTTTGTCGAATAAAGCTGAATTAAAGTTTAAAATGTACTGTATATGAGATGCAAACACTAAATGTTAAGCTTACACTTAAAATCTGAAATCGATCTGAAAAACTATTTTTTGTTCCCCAAAATACTAACTTGAAATAAATAAAAGCTAAAAAGACATGAAACCTAAAAAGTAATGTTTAAAAAGAAAATAAAGCTATTTTACAAATACTGAAAACAGTAAGTATATTGAAAATATTTAAAAATAATTAAATCGATAGCTGCACAGTTTGGTGATTTTATGACAGCAGTTTAGACGTGTTCGGAAAGCTTCCCAGATCATATTCTTTGGATATCATGTTTAATATATTCCATGACAACTGAATTGTTTTGAATATAATCAGTACTAAAAGTGTTTAGTGATGAAGACTGCTCACAAACAAATCATTCTTTTGATGTGTTTTTTTTAATGATTCAGTCAAAACCAGTTTGTGAATCAAGAACAGTGTAAAACTGATATATTGGAACCATAAATGCTAAATTCATTCTTTTTTTTTTTACTTTTGGAATATTTATGTGGTGAAAAACAGGCTTATTGTGATTAAAACATTTATTAAAAACATTGAGATAAAGTTGAAATTAAGTTAAAATATAAATATGGGATAAAAACAAAACAAAAACCGCTTCCCATCAATAAAGCAACTTAAATAAGTCTAAGTAGAAGAACTAAAAATACAGTCATATTTAAAATAATAATAATTATAATAATAAAGAAAAATAGCACATTTCAAAATAACTAAAACTTAATCTAAAACTGGAAAACTAAACAAAATGTAGTCTAAATAAATAAAAAATGATAAATATTAAAATAACACTTAAAGTGGCTTGCATTGTGATCAGTGTGTGACTAGTACAACTAATTAAAAGCCATTTATATCATTTGATTCATAGCACAGTGATCCCAGCAGCATTTATCCACGTTTCGTTTAATAAAAATGCATAAAATGCTGGACTTGGAATGAATCACTAAATCATCAGTGTTCAAATGCATTGAGTTTTCCAACAGAAACTTAAGTGTGCTTTACAGAGAGACGTGTAAGTTATTTTCCCCTTCAGTCTGATATATGATTCATAAGTTCACATTAGTAATCAAACTCCTCACATGCTCGTCATGTAAGGACCGCTGGCTCTGGTTAGTTTCTGTTTCCTTCTCCGTGTTTCCATATGAAAGATTTATTGAGTATTTTGACGAGATGTTGGTGGAAGGAGCGAGCAGAACGTGCAGACGCTGAACAGACGCCGCGGCTCCTCCAAGTCTGACAAGGTCCCTCTGACCTTTATCTCCACTCTTATCAGGAAAAATGCTAAAAATGTGCTGGTCGGACTTTAGGAAAAGCCCTGCGAAGTGGGTTTGATGGCTAACAGTGTGGCGTGAGTTCAGCTGATGTTTTGTTCTCCTGCAGGCGAACCTGCCCTTACTGCAGAGAGAGCTTTTGCACTGCGCTCGAGCCGCCAAACAGACTCCAGCGCAGTATCTGTCCCAACACGAACACCTCCTGCTCAGCACCAGCGTCCCATCACCAGCCGACTCCACCGAACTCCTGCTGGAGCCCAGCGAGAGCAGCAAACGCCACAGTCCTAACCGGTACGAGCACACACACACACACACACACATGCAAGAGAAGTTAAAGCTCTCAAATAAAGTACAACAGCGGTACTATAGTAAAGTTATGCTATCAGATACCATTACTTTATACAACCCGAATTCCGGAAAAGTTGGGACGTTTTTTAAATTTTAATAAAATGAAAACTAAAGGAATTTCAAATCACATGAGCCAATATTTTATTCACAATAGAACATAGATAACGTAGCAAATGTTTAAACTGAGAAATTTTACACTTTTATCCACTTAATTAGCTCATTTAAAATTTAATGCCTGCTACAGGTCTCAAAAAAGTTGGCACAAGGGCAACAAATGGCTAAAAAAACAAGCAGTTTTGAAAAGATTCAGCTGGGAGAACATCTAGTGATTAATTAAGTTAATTGATATCAGGTCTGTAACATGATTAGCTATAAAAGCTTTGTCTTAGAGAAGCAGAGTCTCTCAGAAGTAAAGATGGGCAGAGGCTCTCCAATCTGTGAAAGACTGCGTAAAAAAATTGTGGAAAACTTTAAAAACAATGTTCCAGGAATACTTTCAGAAACCACTGTCGGTAAACACAATCCGCCGTGCCATCAGCAGATGCCAACTAAAGCTCTATCATGCAAAAAGGAAGCCATATGTGAACATGGTCCAGAAGCGCCGTCGTGTCCTGTGGGCCAAGGCTCATTTAAAATGGACTATTTCAAAGTGGAATAGTGTTTTATGGTCAGACGAGTCCAAATTTGACATTCTTGTTGGAAATCACGGACGCCATGTCCTCCGGGCTAAAGAGGAGGGAGACCTTCCAGCATGTTATCAGCGTTCAGTTCAAAAGCCAGCATCTCTGATGGTATGGGGGTGCATAAGTGCGTACGGTATGGGCAGCTTGCATGTTTTGGAAGGCTCTGTGAATGCTGAAAGGTATATAAAGGTTTTAGAGCAACATATGCTTCCCTCCAAACAACGTCTATTTCAGGGAAGGCCTTGTTTATTTCAGCAGGACAATGCAAAACCACATACTGCAGCTATAACAACAGCATGGCTTCGTCGTAGAAGAGTCCGGGTGCTAACCTGGCCTGCCTGCAGTCCAGATCTTTCACCTATAGAGAACATTTGGCGCATCATTAAACGAAAAATACGTCAAAGACGACCACGAACTCTTCAGCAGCTGGAAATCTATATAAGGCAAGAATGGGACCAAATTCCAACAGCAAAACTCCAGCAACTCATAGCCTCAATGCCCAGACGTCTTCAAACTGTTTTGAAAAGAAAAGGAGATGCTACACCATGGTAAACATGCCCCGTCCCAACTATTTTGAGACCTGTAGCAGAAATCAAAATTGAAATGAGCTCATTTTGTGCATAAAATTGTAAACTTTCTCAGTTTAAACATTTGCTATGTTATCTATGTTCTATTGTGAATAAAATATTGGCTCATGTGATTTGAAAGTCTTTTAGTTTTCATTTTATTAAAATTTAAAAAACGTCCCAACTTTTCCGGAATTCGGGTTGTATAAACGGTTATTCATATGTCATACAATGCACATTTTTTGTAACTTAAAATAAAGCTGCAATAAAAAAATAAATTATAAACATTAAATAAATTAACAACCTCTGCAACTAACTGAATGAAGATAAAACAGCAGAATTAATAACTGATTTACTTCGCAAAAACTACGAAGGTTTATCGCTGAAAAGGCATGCACACAGTTATGTTTGTGCTTGATTTTATGGAATATGCATTTCTTTTTCAGAATTAAACTGAATCATGCAACTAGATTTACTAACGTATTGCAGCCTAATTAGACCAAAAGCTTAAACCAGCCACTAATTTGTGCTGCTCTTAATAGATTGCTCCGGTCAATTTGGAAATAATCTGTGTTCTTAAATGTGTGCATTGTCTGTAAATCACATGCACAATTTTCTCCCATCGATGCTTTTATGGAATTGCACTCTACGCAAACTTGCCCTGTTTAGTAAATCTGGTCCTAAATCTAAAACTGACATAAATAGTAATATACAAACAAAAAAACTAATAAAACTGGCAACAGAACATAACTAAATTACTAACAATTAAACCAAAAACTGAAAACATAAAAATAAACTCTTAATTCAAAATATCAATATAACTTTAATAGTATATCAATTGAACTAAAATAAGTATAGCAAAACCTTAATAATAATAATAATAATAAAACAATGTAAAATAAAATCAAATTTTATACATTTTTAAAGCTTTCAGCCCTCAAGTTTTTCGGTCCAAAAACATGGTATTTTCATGACCAAACAAATAATAATAAATAAATAAATAAATAAATAAGTTATTCCATGGTAAAACATGATATCACCACAGTTTTAAGTGCAAACCTGGTATATATTGTACTCGTCTAAAAAACATTGCATAAAAATTAGGCTTTACCATAGCACTTTTGAACAAGTGTTATTAGGGATTTTATTTTGCATTGCATTTTAATATATAACATGGGACTAAATGGTTGCCATTCTTAAATATACCATGGTATTTAATGCAAGGTACTTTATAAAATACCATTTTATTGTCATTGTGCAGGTCCAGAAGTGTTATAAGGGGTCTGTTGTTTCCTAACTGTTTTTCATGATTTACTCCAGAAGTAAAGAGAATGGTTTTCACGAGCGTCCTCCCGCCTCCCTGGAGCCTCCTGCCAAACGAATTTGCACCATTAGCCCCGCCCCCCGACACAGCCCCGCCCACCCGCTGCAGCTCCCCGCCCAGATCCACCCGACTCCGCCCCCTCTGCAGCACTATGCGCTGGATGACATCAGCACACCTCACCTGTACAGAGAGCCGCAGCGGATCCTGGAGCTGAAGGAGCGTCCGCGGCTGATAGGTAACACACGCCAGCACACCTTTAACATTCATTACACACACTGGGGCTTTTCTCAGGCTTTTGCTGACGTTTTCAGGCAGTAACGGAGGCTATCGTGAGGAACCTGTGGACCACAGACTGACGGAAAGAGAGTGGGCTGAAGAATGGAGACATCTGGATAATGTAAGACTGAGTTCATTAAAAATTAACAGTATTAAACGGTGAATATCACAAATCAACTATCAAGAATAAAATTAAAACTTTAAAAAAAAAAAGTTTTTAAATATTAATAAATACCATAATAGTACACTATTTATGTACTATTTTTAGGTTCAAATCTTATTTAATTTTTACTAATTTTAATTTTAAGTAAGTAGTTTTGCCAATTTTATTATTATATTTTGTTTGTTTTACTATTTCTTTCTGGGTGTAATTTATTTATATTTCTGTATTAGGAATTTTAGTTTATTTATAGATTTTTTTAGCTTAATTGTAATCAAAGACAAAATATTTGTAATTATTTTATTTAGCAACAACACAAACAGCACTGATTAAGCTGTTTTTTAGTATTTCTGCATTTTAGAATTATATGATTTTAGAAGAAATAAGTACATTCTCTGATTAAAAACTCATTATCTTTTTATTTCGAAAAATCTCATCCTTACTATTTTAATGCAAAACAAACATTATTTAAACTGAAGTATTTATTCATCATAAAAATAATATTTGATACAATGCCTTTAATTTATGCTGATTTGAATAATTTTATGGAGCCTGTCCTCCAACAAAAAACGACCATATAGGTCGTTTGTGCAAGCATTTATTACGACCTATATTTACGTTTTAAAGTTAAGCACCCTCTAGCGGGGGTAAAAATAATGACAGTATCGCGTTGCGTCTGTCATCATGAAATGACGTATCACGTCATTACCAATCAAAACGCACGTTTATTTAAATGAAATGCGTGGGCTTTTTACACCGATCTCACAGTATTTCCTACATATTTTACTAGGTGGCTTATTCGTTCGAATGACCACACCTAACCCCACCCCTAAACCTAACCCTCACAGAATTCATGCTAAATTATGATTTATTGAGCATATACATTTTCATGCAGGTCCGTTCCCTGGGATCGAACCCATGATAGCATGATTACCTATCAATGTATAGCGCAATAATCTACCAACTGAGCTACACGACACACAAACCAGAGGGCAAATAAAAGAGTACAAAACATTAATATGAAAACCTTTTGCCGATAGGGGCGCAATTGTAGTATACGCTCTGATGGGTCGTATTTCAGGGATTTGGACAAACGACCTATACGGGCGTATTGGTTGGAGGACAGGTTGATTTTATGTCAGTTCTGAGAATTTAATCAGAATCATCACTGACAATACGAATTAGAAACATGAGAGTTTAGGAGGAAAATGTGTTTAATTATCCTAAAAAATAATGATAAATAAAAATCATAGTCATAAAATAAAACTTCATTTGTGAGATTCACCCTGTAACATCACAGTAAACATTTAGGACCAAAAAACAAACAAATTAACATTTAGATCAAATAAAACCTTTGTGTAATTCACATAAAATATTACATTAAATAATATAAAATATTTTATTGACTAAATAATATATATAAATGTATAAGTTAGATTATACTGTATGTAAATGGGTCAAAGACGTTAAGATGTCCGCATCAAAAGACATTTACAATGTGTTTTTTTATGTCGACAGAAAATATCGTATTTTTCAAACTATATAAGTCGCACCTGAGTATAAGTCGCATCAGTCCAAAAGTACGTCATGACGAGGAAAAAAAACATATATAAGTCGCACCGGACTATAAGTCGCATTTGGAACCCAGAACCAAGAGAAAACATTACCGTCTACAGCCACGAGAGGGCGCTATATTCTGCTCAGTGGTAGGCTACAGGAGCAGTGAGCAGCATAGAGCGCCCTCTCGCGGCTGGAGACGGTAATGTTTTCTCTTGGTTCATGTCAAATTAATTTTGATAAATAAGTCGCACCTGACTATAAGTCGCAGGACCAGCCAAACTATGAAAAAAGTGCGACGTATAGTCCGGAAAATACGGTACATTAAATGTAAGTGAAGTGTCTACTTTTAAAGTTTCAAATACGTTTTTAGAGAATTAAATATCAAAATTTGGTTTAAACAATATATTAATAATAAAATATTTATGTAAAAATTCAAACAACATACCTATTCTAACTTGTACATATTAAAATATAAAAAAATATATAAAATTTTACTGTGTTTTATATGAGTACAAAATTCTTATTGACAAATGA
Source organism: Carassius carassius (assembly GCF_963082965.1). Classification (NCBI taxonomy): domain Eukaryota; kingdom Metazoa; phylum Chordata; class Actinopteri; order Cypriniformes; family Cyprinidae; genus Carassius; species Carassius carassius. Next base: position 1,463,590 of record NC_081771.1, read on the forward strand.
TCAAAACCTAGGATAGTGGCAAATTAATTTTTAAATTACAACTAATTCGTATTTGGGGTGAAATTAATTATTCTTTTAATATGTCATAAATGCATTTTTTGTTTTGCTGATACGATTATTACACTGAATGACATTTTAGCGGGTGTCTTCTTTAAATCAGGGAAAAATGTATGATATTTATTTTTTGCTCAGAAAATCAAACAAAATTAAACAGAAAACTTTTTACAATTTAAAAAAAAAAAGTTTAAAGCAAGCAGCCATATTTAGTTGGCATTTTCTCTTAAATGGAGAGGATTCGGACTCTATTAAGACCCCTAATGTCATCACGACATAACGTCTCCGTTCTTTCCGTCAGAAAACGAGGGCTATGCACATAACCGGGTTGTTTTCTGTCGTGTCTCTGGTTGTAGGTGCTGAACTGTATTGTGGACATGGTGGAGAAGACACGGCGTTCGGTAAGCGTTCTGCGGCGCTGTCAGGAGTCCGACCGAGACGAGCTCAATTACTGGAGACGACGCTCCAACCCACACGATGAGGGACGCAAGAACGGATCGACCGCAGGGAACGTCCCGTTCTCCAAGACACTCAGCCCTCTGTCAGCCGAGGGAGTCAACACAGGTGAGTCATTTGGGAGTTCAGAATCATTTCAAGTTTGATTCAATGCAATGCAGACTGTTTCAAAGCAGCTTCACAGTATTAAACAGCTAAGAATCAGTGATGCAAATTCTGCTGTAAAGACAATAGTGTCATTATTCAGTTCAGTGTTGATTCAGTTCAGTTCAATAACCGTGCATTCCATTCATTATTAAACAAGTTAATTCAGTGTTAACTGAAGACAGTTTTAATTCAGTTCAACAACAGAACAATAATAAATCATGAATGAATCAATTTAGCTGTAGACAGCTCTAAAGAAGACAATCATGTCATAATTCAGTTGATTTCTGTCTAATGTTGATTCAGTTCAGTTCAATAATTGCGTTAACTTCATTCATTATGAAACAAGTTCAGTTCAGCCAGGTTCACTAAAGACACTAATGTTGTTAATCATCTCAAGTCAATTTAATAGAAAATGAATCGATTATGAATCAATTCGAGTCAAGTTTTGTTTTCATCCCATAGTTTCAGTGCAGTCACATTAAGAATTTTACTGTATACTGAAGAGACAATTCACCCAGTTGACGGTAGCCATTGACTTCCATGTTAAGGAGAGAAATACTGGGGGTCAATGGCTAATGTAGCTGTTTGGTCACAGACATTCTTTTAAATATCATCTTTTGTGCTTAAAATAAGAAGGGAACTCATACAGGTTTGGAACAGCTTGAGGATAATAAATGGCAGAATTTTCATTTTTGTGTGAACCGTCCCTTTAAGTGTCTTTTAAGACCCAACTAGCAGACTGTGTGTGTGTGTGTGTGTGTGTGTGTGTGTGTGTGAAAGAGCCTGCTGATGGAGCAGGTGTTGTGTATTTGAGTCCAAGCTGAGAGAATATCATCTCAAGTGCTGGTCTCACCACCATCTGTGACCAAACGCTGCCCAAAACTCTCCAAGCGGCTCACGTGCCTCCATATCCGTCCTTCCTGCCTGCTTCTGATGCGCTTCGTTGCTCATGATGTATTTGTTTTTGTGTCCCGCAGACTCTCAGAGGGATCTTCCCTTGCGCTCCGGCTCTGGATATGTGCCTGATGAGATATGGAGGAAAGCCGGTAAGAGCGGCGACCCAGATGCACCCTGGGAAACCTGTTTTCTCCCCTACCACCTGTTCATCAGTCTTGTGTCTCATTCATCACATTTTCAGACTCAATGCTCTTTGCTGGATGCTGATGCTATAGGAAATAGCGTGCATGAAACCAAACGTTGATGCATGTGTGTTGTGATTGTGCAGAGGAAGCGGTGAACGAGGTGAAGCGTCAGGCGATGGACGAGGTGCAGAAGGCCGTCGCCGAGGCCGAGCAGAAAGCCTTCGAGATGATCACCGCAGAGAGAGCCAAGATGGAGAAAACCCTCGCCGATGCCAAGAGGAAAGCCACTGAAGACGCCATACAGGTCATCAACGAGCAGGAAGACTCCAGCGAGGTGAGCGTCACGCTAACCGCAGATGCTGCATGCACTGATATACCAATGCGTCATGAATATTTAAATCGGGTCATTGCTTTTTGGCTTCCTTTTTATGCAAATGAGGCTCATTATAATGCAAAGATTCGCCTGATTGAATCAACATTTGGTTATTTAAAACATTTTTTAACAGAAATGCTCAGAAAGTGCATGCACATAACAAATATCACTATTAGAAAACACAATATTAAATAGATGTACAACATTACACATCAGAATTCCAAGGTTTGGGTTTTTATGTTAAGAATTTTTTTGCTCACCAAGGCTGCATTTATTTGATCACAAATACAGTAAAACTGTAAAATTGTAAAACATTATTAGAATTTAAAATAACTGTTTTCTGTGTGAATCTCTATTAAAGTGTAATTTATTTCTGTGATGCTCCGCTGTATTTTCAGCATCATTTCTCCAGTCTTCAGTGTCACATGATCTTCAGAAATCATGAAAATATGATGATTTACTGCTCAAGAAACATATCTGATTATCATCAGTGTTGAAAACAGTTGTGCTGCACAATATTTTTGATGAAACTGTGATATATTTATTTTTTCAGGATTCACAGATGAATAGAAAGTTCAAAAGAACAGCATTTATTTGAAATAGAAATCTTGTATAACATTATAAATACCTTCACAGTCACACAGTCACTTTTAATCAATTTAATGCATCCTTAATGAATAAAAGTATTATTTTTCTTCCTTAAAAAATCTTTCTGACCCCAAACTTTTGAATGATGGTGTATACAGTAGTCAACATTTAAAGTGGATCAAAAAGTTGTCCCATTATTACTATTACTATTATATACCATGGTATTTAACAATTTCCCATGGTCCTACTAAACATAATTACTGACATAGGTTTTACTTTCACCTTTAATCAATTTAATACATCCTTGTTGAATAAAAGATGTAAATAAGACAAAAAGACAAAGACAAAAATGTTGCCCAGCACTAATATAGCACTAATACTTTATATGTGTGTGTGTGTGTGTGTCTGTCCGTGTGTGTGTGTGTGTGTGTGTGTGTATGTGTGTGTTTGTGTGTGTCAGTTTTTATCAGTTTAATGTTTAATGTGTTTATTTGTTCTTGCTTCATAAGTACAGTATATATAAAAGTATGAGTTAAGTATTATATTTAAAAGTGTAATGTTTCTATATTAATCTAGTGATGTTTATTTGTCTGTCTCTGGGTCTCAGTGCTGCTGGAACTGCGGTCGGAAGGCGAGCGAGACGTGCAGCGGCTGTAATGCGGCGCGATACTGCGGCTCCTTCTGTCAACACAAGGACTGGGAGCGACACCATCTCATCTGCAGCCCGGGACTCCAGACGCAGCCCAAATCCATGCCACGCATCCCGGCCAAAGCTCCGGAGAGTCCAGGCCTGGAGAAGACCTCCAGAGTGTCCACCCCAGCCTCGTCAGACGCCAGCGGACACTGAGAGCCATCAGTGAAAGAGGAGTCTAACGGCTGGATGCGACAGAAGCAGGACAGTCCCACACACTTTTACAGCTTAAGGACAGGAGGACGTGTTTCGGCATCGCTTGGCATGACTCAACCAGTCATAAGGGTCATTTAAATAAACAAGCTTTCCATTGATGTATGGTTTGTTATGATCGGACAATATTTGGCTGAGATACAACTATTTGAAAATCTAGAATCTTAGGGTGCCAAAAAAATATAAATATTGAGAAAATCATCTTTAAAGTTGTTCAGATGAATTCTTAGAAATGCAAATTACAAATCAAAAATAAAGTTTTGGTATATATATATATATATATATATATGATAAGAAATTTCCAAAATATCTTCATGGAACATGATCTTTGCTTAATATCCTAATGATTTTTGGCATAAATGAAAAATCGATATTTTTGACTCATACAATGTATTTTTGGCTATTTTCTACATCAGTGACTTAAGACTGCTTTTTTGCTCCAGTGTCACACATATGGTGCAAATGTGATCTGTTTTACCCAAACAAACTGTTGTCAGTGTTTCGTGAGCATTTATTTGTGCGTGTGTGTGTGTGTGTGTGTGTGTGATTGTTTCTGTAAATAATATATCAGAGCAATATAAAAGTGATGGATTCACCAAAGCTGTCAATGCTGTGACATGTTCATGTTTCGTTCCCGTTCAAGACAGTTTAAGGTTATTATCTGACGATATTATCAATGGAGAATGTGTGTGTGTGTGTGTGTTAACCCTGATCTGAAGGGATCCAGATGTACAATCATCAGCTCCCAGTACAGAAGAAGTGAATTATAATCATCTGTTTGTGTCCACATGCAAAACTCTGCAATCTCAGGAGGATGTTTTATGTCTATACTTTTTTATTTTTGCTGCACATGTAGAGTCGAGGTGAATCTTAGACTGTTTCTTCTCTTCGATTTCCACGTTGAGCTACCTTCGTTCTGTACAGTATTATTTCTTCATTATAAGAATGTGTAAAATACATCGGTGCAAGAGAATCTTTATTTTGTGAGCTACTCGGTGAATTCGAGAATTCTTAAATATTGGTATGAAGTAGATGTAAAAATAAATAAATAAAGACAATAACGTGAAATCAAAAACTACGATATGACTGATATATGATATAGGTGTGTATGTGTGTGTTACATTTATTGCCAAATAAATGAATCACTGTCCACAAATCCTCCATTAATGAACAAATACAGTGTAACATCCAATCTAAAATTAATTCACACATCACTATAATGATCAAATTCAACATTAAACCTCACAACAGAGGGGAATGAATCACAAATGTTGATTTTCAGATCAGATCTGATTAGAGCATAACCAAAATGCTTTGAGATGAGATCTAGTGACCTCTATGGACAAGAAATGAAAATAACAAACACATAGGGACATTTTAACCCATAGTTTTCCAGCTTCCATCACTAGATGGCAGAAACAGACTGGTTTTTACCAGATTCAGTCTTATAGATCGAGTCAAACTACTCTTCTGCACTATCAAGAGTCTTTAATAATAGTATTTTGGCGATTTTTTTTGCCCTATTACCATTCTTCCACTAAATCAACAGTTATTGGAAAAACGAATTATTAAGTAATAAAGTATCTTGACTCGAAATGTGTTAAAATTTCAGAGGTTTCCAACATGCATTCACTGGTTAAATCATATGCTTCAACGGTTTTACCATCACATTGCATTTTGTGTTCTTGACAGACTATAAATCGCGACCCATACTAAGTTTGTTTTGTAGTTTAAGAATGATGTTTTCTGAGTGAACAGATTCCTCATATTTGGATGCTTTGGAGGTTTAAACATTAACGTTAATGAAGACAGACAGCCTGAGTTAGTGTGTGTGTGTGTGTGTGTGTGTGTGTGTGTGGACTATCATCTTCACCCACGCGCTCATCTTCACAAACATCTCTTCTTCATGATACTATAATAAAGCTGCTTGACATTTAAGAGTGTTTTGGAACCACGCGACGTGATTAAACGATAGTCACGAACGCACACACACACACACACACACACACACACACAAAATAAAAAAACAGTCCAGAAATTAAATCTAAATAGAAATCATAATATCATCGCTTCAGTGCAGCAAACACTTCTGACATTTCTGCCTCTGATTTGTCCGTCACTGTCAGATTACACTGAGGCCAAAATCTGACTGCACACAGGACTGCGTGTTAAAAACGTCACATTTCGCGTGAATGTGCTTGAGTTCACTAAATGCAATTCAATGCAACATTATGTAATGGGTGTTGTTTTCCTCGTGCACTTGATTTTGTGGTTCAATACGAGCTGATGCTGAAGTCTGCAGGATCAGCTCGAGCTCTCTCTGGTTTCCCGACAGACACTGCGCTCAGCTGCATGAAGTGATTTCATCTTCTCTAATCGTATCTAACTAACTCTAATCATTTAATGAGATCAGGGTGGAGCTGAGATTGTGCTTCCCATCCCTCAGGTGCTCCAGACACACTCTTTCACTCGTGGCTTTGCACAGATAAATCAAGAAGTCAGATATTCTGGGGTATCAGACTCAGCTGCATGCATTTGACCCCATTGTTTTTTTTGTATTGCCTCCTTTTATATAATCATATAATTGCCTCCTCAATAATCACACACTTTTCTTCAATCACACACACACACACACACACACACACACATTTATCTTTCAGTCACAACCGGAGAGTTTTTCAGGTTTATTGTGATGTTTTTATCAGACTCTCATTCTGACGGCACCCATTCACTGCAGAGCATCCATTGATGATACACCGATGCAATGCTACATTTCTCCAAACCTGATGAAGAAACAAACTCATCCTGATCTCAGATGAACTGAGGATGAACACATTTACAGCAAATCATTTTTGTGCAAACTACTCCTTACTGCATCAGCTATTATGAAATTGTTTGTTATTGTTAACACCATTAATGTTTAGTTCTTATAAAGTGTTACAAATATATTCCTATCATAAATAAGGAAGCAGATGTTGGAATTTGTCAAGACTTGACTTGAATTTAATTTATTCGAGTGCATGTGAGATTTTCACACACTTTTTAATTACTGTCTAATTACAATTGTTGACAAGAACTTAATAGTCCCAATTACTGTCTGAACACTGAATATTTCTGCATCTTTTCAGAAATGCAATGTACTGAGTCAAAAGGAGGACAAAACTCAGATCCGTGTCATTATGAGAGAGCAAAAAGATCTTAACTTATTACTTGGAAAAATGTAGCTATAATACATCTGACTATCTAACATGCTGCTTTATATTCATAGATTCACAAACACAATCATACAAAGTATAGAGAGAAGTTGTGCAGGAACAAAAATAAGCAAAAAATAACTGTGTGACTATTATTTTCATTCAATGGACTAAACCACAAAAACAAAAAAAAAACAAAAAAACTAAAGCATAAAGGTCAAGTTTCTGTTTTTCAGTTAAGATGCATAAATAGTACAACAACTAGCAGGTTTCCATGTTCAGTAAAACCAGGATCTTATAGTGTCTATGAAGTATACTAAAGGAATAGTTCACTCCAAAATCAGCATTTACTCACATAAACGTTGTTCCAATCAGAAAAATATATTATGTTGTATACAGAGAAAATTAATTATTAAAATTATTTTTCAAATTACCAAAATATATTTCGTTTAAAAAAAAAAATCACATACCAAAATATATTTTGAAATGTATTTTAGGCGCAAGAAAATATTTAGGCTTTATTCATTATTTATTTTTGTTTAAATGTGTAATATTTTTATGTTCACATGTTATAGACAACAAATATAGTTTTATCTTAAAATGGGTTATATTATGTGGGTATGTTAAGGTATTTTCTTGGATTGTATTGAACGGAGGGCTTGCTTAAATAATAAAAATAAATAAATAAATAAATAAATAAATAATTATATATATATATATATATATATATATATATATGAAATTAATTATCAAACAATATTTGGTCAGAAAATATATTATATTTTAGCAAATATATTTTTTTGCAGTTGTACTTTAAATAAATATTTTAAAAAAATTCAGAGTAGCTAAACGTGTTTAGTGTACAGGTTTGAAACAACATGATTGTGAGTAAATGATGGCATGATTAGTTTGGGTGAACTAGTCCTTTAAACACCTTCAGGAAGGTTTACAGAGAAATAAAAAAGCTGTACATCTTCATTAAATGTCTATTCTATTCACACTCGACTTCTGTTGAGAAATAATCGGTGATCAACAAGTTCATTCTTCCTTCTATCGGCGTTCTCCTATCCAGAGAAGTAAAAGTGACTTTAAAGGTGTTTAGACTCAATTAGCAGATCATTTTGTTAATGTTATCTTAATTATTTACAAGAAGACATGAATTCTTGACAAGTTTTTCTTCATGTTGTTTTGCTCTGAGATTCGCTGTATCTGCATCAAAGCTACTGGCTTTAAAAGCTTCATAACGGAAAGGAGCAAAATACACATTGGTTTTCTGTACATGCGAGGAATATTAGACCCATGCCTGTTAGCATCGAGTTGAGCACGATTTAGAGCTGAAGAGTCAGATCCTTTCCCTTCATGAGTGTGAATCTGAACTGAATCCAATGCTGAATTGAGAATCTACTGCATTTCAAATTCCCAAGAAACTGAAGACAGAGGAATTTAATTAAAGCTCGAAAAAACATAAGCTCTAAAACATAAATATTTACAACAATACTTGTGGCTAATTATGTCTATTTACATTTATTTTTTCTTTTAACTGATCAGACATATTTTGCTAAACTGAGTTACAATTTTCTAAATAATTAATAGATTTATCACAAAATTGTCCATCAGACAAACTAAAAATAATTCTTTCAAAATAAACATTAGCATCAAAAAATAATCTTCAGATATCATAATTCCTGTGAAGTTAAGTGTGCATCCACTATAGCCCAGAAAAGGAAAAGTATTGAATGAATTTAATTTTAATAAAATACATTTTATTTTAATACAATTTAAACTTACTCAATAATAAAATAACGAAATAAATGATCATACTTTTACAACACTTTATGGATTCCTTTCAAAAGTTCAAAATGTAATCAACTCAAGAATTAAATAATAATGAAATAAATTATTTAAAACACTTCTACTGCATCTATAGCAATTTCTTTGAATGTTCTCTGAATTGAAACATTTCTGCTGCCAATTGCAAATTCAATTCAAATTCAGAAAAACTGAACTGGAAATGTAAAAGCATTTGAATTCAGTTCTGAATGATGCACAACCCTGTGTAACGAGTTTTATTTCCAGTGAGCTATCGGATGATTCACCAGATTTTTTTAGGTTT